>NC_133802.1:0-282500 GCF_043250625.1 Sebastes fasciatus
ACGTCCCCCGCGGGTGTCCTTTGCTCCTCCCACACCACACATATACACATTTGCATTCACACACACATCTCTCTCTCTTACACACACACCTCTCTCTCTCTCGCCCACACCTTTTCTTTTGCCTTTGTGTTTTGTTTAATTCTAGTTTAGGGCTTAGAGCTGCATTGTAGGATATCCATTTGTTTATTAAGTATTGTTAATTAGTAATTACTGCTGTGATAAATATTGATTTAGATTAATGTTGTTAGAGTGTTTGTTATTGGTTAAGATTACTGTATTTAAATAAATGTTCTTATTTTAACTAGCAGTTGTCTGTGTTTATTGTGCATTCATATTGTAATAACAACTGGTTATGAGAGTTAGTGCTCGGATTCACCCTTCGCTATTCACCTCCTAAGTGTAAAGTAGTGTTAAAATACTGGCCTTTGGAGGGAATATTTCCCTTTTTGAGACTGGATTAACGTTTTGGTTATTGGTCCCTGATTCCAGGGTGGTGCCCCGTTCATTATTAATGTTGATTAATAACTCTTATTAATAATAATAATTCTATGAATATTATTTATTAAATTAGCTAATAACCAAACCTGTTCCATTTGTAAATCCCTTACACTGTGCAGCAGTGTCTGATGTACGTTGTGAAGCTGTGTGTTGACCAATGCGAGTCGCATAAAAATCATATTTACCTGGCATTGGAGATACAATGATCAAGTATTTTATGACAATAATTTTTTTTAAAGTTAAAAACAAATACAGATTAATACCATCCATATTCTTGAAAAGAAGCATTATTTAAAAAAATATATATATATGTTACAAATATCCAACTGAGTAGAGATTGTCAACTGTGAGTGTATTGTGGCAGCACGCTTCAATATGTCTATCCAAACTAGCCTAATGTTCCAGAATGTGTGAAAACATCAAAGGACGATGACATCACATCAAAGGACGATGACATCACATCAAAGGACGATGACATCACTGTAATACTTAAAAGGATATGTATGAATATTCAAAATGACGTATGGAAAACTAAATTTAAATGTCCAGAAAAGTGGCAGTGTTGCTGTGCAGCAGTGTCTGGTGACCGTTGTGAAGCTGTGTGTTGAGCAATGCGAGTTGCATCCAACTCATATTTACCTGGCATGGGAGATACAATGATCAAGTATGTTATGACAATCATTTTTTTTAAAGTTATGAAGAAATACAGATCAATACCAGCCATATTCTTGAAAAGAAGCATTATTTTGAAGAAAAATATATGTATGTTACAAATATCCAACTGAGTAGAGATTGTCTACTGTGAGTGTATTGTGGCAGCACGCTTCAATGTGTCTATCCAAACTAGCCTAATGTTCCAGAATGTGTGAAAACATCAAAGGACGATGTCATCACATCAAAGGACGATGACATCACTGTAATACATAAAAGGATATGTATGAATATTCAAAATGACGTATGGAAAACTAAATTTAAATGTCCAGAAAAGTGGCAGTGTTGCTGTGCAGCAGTGTCTGGTGTATGTTGTTTGTTGAGCAATGCGAGTTGCATCCAACTCATATTTACCTGGCATGGGAGATACAATGATCAAGTATTTCATGATAATACATTTTTTTTAAAGTTAAAAACAAATACAGATTAATACCAGCCATATTCTTGAAAAGAAGCATTATTTTGAAAAAATTTTAGCAGCACGCTTCAAATGTCTACCCAAACTAGCCTAATTCCAGAATGTGTGACAACATCAAAGGACGATCACATCACATCAAAGGACGAAGACATCACATAAGAGGACAATGACATCACTGTAATACAGAAAAGGATATGTATGAATATTCGAAATGACGTATGGAAAACTAAATTTAATAGTCCAGAAAAGTGGCAGTGTTGCTGTGCAGCAGTGTCTGATGTATGTTGTGAAGCTGTGTGTTGACCAATGCGAGTCGCATAAAAATCATATTTACCTGGCATTGGAGATACAATGATCAAGTATTTTATGACAATAATTTTTTTTTAAGTTAAAAACCAATACAGATTAATACCATCCGTATTCTTGAAAAGAAGCATTATTTTGAAGAAAAAACATATGTATGTTACAAATATCCAACTGAGTAGAGATTGTCAACTGTGAGTGTATTGTGGCAGCATGCTTCAATGTGTCTATCCAAACTAGCCTAATGATCCAGAATGTGTGAAAACATCAAAGGACGATGACATCACATCAAATCAAAACAAATCAAATCAATTTATTTTTGTATAGCGTCAAATCACAACATAAGTTATCTCAAGACGCTTTACATCATCGCTTTATACATCAAAGGACGATGACATCACATCAATGGACGAAGATATCACATCAAAGGACTATGACATCACTGTAATACATAAAAGGATATGTATGAATATTCGAAATGACGTATGGAAAACTAAATTTAAATGTCCAGAAAAGTGGCAGTGTTGCTGTGCAGCAGTGTCTGGTGACCGTTGTGAAGCTGTGTGTTGAGCAATGCGTGTAAAATAGGCGTTGGTGTAATGGATACCAAACTTGTGACCTTAGTGATGCTGAGTGAATGAACCCTTAGATGATGGTTCTATGAATGTCATTTACAATCTCCACAGGTTGTCCGGTAAGAACATGAATATGATGACGATGTATCAATTAGTCCAGGTCACACACACTCTCTTTGAGATACCACTCATTTATTGATTGAAGATGGTTTTTAAATCCTTTTATGAATAGTGTGGATAGTGTGGATAGTGTTTACTAAATACAGAAATAAAATAGAAAACATGAGCAGGTATTAGTAACATGAAGTAATAATAAACAAACAGTATTGTATGAAATACAATGCAAGCTAAACAGTTTAAAACAGGAATAAAAGGAAGAGAACGCAGCCTTCTGAACTTTAAGGGAGCGTCAACAAATAGCAGACTCAGGCTCTCAGGCAGTACAATGAGCAGAGTGCACACAGAGGGTGATATGAGTAATTGTGCGACGGTCCCTTAATGACGGCCGCATATGCCCGTTCACTGCGCTGTTCTAACTTAAATGATGTTGACACAGAAACACACAACTTATCATTCAAACTCTTATAGACAAACGAGTATGAGTATTATAACATGATACAGGTGACTTTAGAATTATTATAACGATGCATTTACTAAACAATAGACAACTATAACAAATACTCACTTTCTCATGGACACACAAGAAAAGACCATATCAATAATAAATAGAAAAGAGTCCAGAAAGGTGCAACACTGATACTGAGCTGAGTTGGAGGAAAATGAGGCTTGCGATCTGCGCAGAAGGTGATTGGAATAACAGCACTCTCTGATCATGTGAAGACCATGCGCCAAGCCACAGACTATTGGTCCGTGCATGTGATCAATGCATGGGCTGGTGAGGGGATGCTTTTGGTTAAACTGCTGCACCTTCTGAACAATGCGAGTTGCATACAACTCATATTTACCTGGCATGGGAGATACAATGATCAAGTATGTTATGACAATAATTTTTTTTTAAAGTTAAAAACAAATACAGATTAATACCAGCCATATTCTTGAAAAGAAGCATTATTTTGAAGAAAAAAATATGTATGTTACAAATATCCAACTGAGTAGAGAAGTCAACTGTGAGTGTATTGTGGCAGCACGCTTCAATGTGTCTATCCAAACTAGCCTAATGTTCCAGAATGTGTGATAACATCAAAGGACGATGACATCACATCAAAGGATGATGACATCACTGTAATACATAAAAGGATATGTATGAATATTCAAAATGATGTATGGAAAACTAAATTTAAATGTCCAGAAAAGTGGCAGTGTTGCTGGACACTGCCACTGGTCTGGTGACCGTTGTGAAGCTGTGTGTTGACCAATGCGAGTCGCATCAAACTCATATTTACCTGGCATTGGAGATACAATGATCAAGTATTTTATGACAATAATTAGTTTTTAAAGTTAAAAACAAATACACGCTTCAATGTGTCTATCCAATCTAGCCTAATGTTCCAGAATGTGGGAAAACTTCAAAGGACGATGACATCACTGTAATACATAAAAGGATATGTATGAATATTCAAAATGACGTATGGAAAACTAAATTTAAATGTCCAGAAAAGTGGCAGTGTTGCTGTGCAGCAGTGTCTGATGTACGTTGTGAAGCTTTGTATTTTATGATTTTTGACATGCCGCAGCATGACTTTTGATTTGTTTTTGACATGACTTGTATTTTAATATTTTCGACATTTCGACGGCATGACTTTTCATTTGTTTTTGACATGACTTGTATTTTATGATTTTTGACATTGCGGCATGACTTTTTATTTGTTTTTGACATGACTTGTTTTTTTTATTTTCGACATGCATGACTTTTTATTTGTTTTTGACTTGACTTGTATTTTATGATTTTCGACATTTCGACAGCATGACTTTTTATTTGTTTTTGACATAACTTGTATTTTATGATTTTCGAAATGCCGCGGCATGACTTTTTATTTTTTTTGACATGACTTGTATTTTATGATTTTCGACATGCCGCAGAATGACTTTTATTTGTTTTTGACATGACTATTGTTTTTTTTATGTTCGACTTGCCACGGCATGACTTTTTATTTGTTTTTGATATGACTTGTATTTTATTATTTTCGACATTTCGACGGCATGACTTTTTATTTGTTGATGACATGACTTGTATTCAATGATTTTCGAACTTGCCGCGGAATGACTTTTATTTGTTTTTGAAATGACCTTTATTTTATTATTTTCGACATTTCGACGGCATGACTTTTTTTTTTTTTTTTACATGACTTGTATTTTATGATTTTTGACATTCCGCAGCATGACTTTTTATTTGTTTTTTACATGACTTGTATTTTATGATTTTTGACATTCCGCAGCATGACTTTTTATTTGTTTTTGACATGACTTGTATTTTATGATTTTCGAAATTTTTTTGACATGACTTGTATTTTATGATTTTCGATTTGCTGCGGCGTTTATTTATTTTTTTTTTGACATGACTTGTATTTAATGATTTTTGACATGCCGCTACATGACTTTTTATTTGTTTTTGACATGACTTGTATTTTATTATTTTCGACATTTCGACAGCATGACTTTTTATTTGTTTTTGACTTGACTTGTATTTTATGATTTTCGACATTTCGACGGCATGACTTTTTTTTTTTTTTTGACATGACTATTGTTTTTTTTATGTTCGACATGCCGCTACATGACTTTTTTTTTTTTTTGACATGACTTGTATTTTATGATTTTCGACATGCCGCGGCATGACTTTTTATTTGTTTTTGACATGACTTGTATTTTATTATTTTCGACATTTCGACGGCATGACTTTTTATTTGCTTTTGACATGACTACTTTTTTATTTTCGGCATGCCGGGGAATGACTTTTTATTTGTTTTTGACATGACTTGTATTTTAGGATTTTCGACATGCCGCTGCATGACTTTTTATTTGTTTTTGACATGACTTGTATTTTAGGATTTTTGACATGCCTCAGCATGACTTTTTATTTGTTTTTGACATGACTTGTATTCTATGATTTTCGAAATGCCGGGTACGGGGCATGACTTTTTATTTGTTTTTGACATGACTTGTATTTTAGGATTTTCGACATGCCGGGGAATGAATTTTTATTTGTTTTTGACATGACTTATTTCATGATTTTCGACATGCCGCGGCATTTCTTTTTATTTGTTTTTGACTTGACTTGTATTTTATGATTTTCGACATTTCGACAGCATGACTTTTTATTTGTTTTTGACATAACTTGTATTTTATGATTTTCGAAATGCCGCGGCATGACTTTTTATTTTTTTTGACATGACTTGTATTTTATGATTTTCGATATGCCGCAGAATGACTTTTATTTGTTTTTGACATGACTATTTTTTTTTATTTTCGACATTTCGACGGCATGACTTTTCATTTGTTTTTGACATGACTTGTATTTTATGATTTTTGACATTCCGCAGCATGACTTTTTATTTGTTTTTGACATGACTTGTATTTTATGATTTTCGAAATTTTTTTGACATGACTTGTATTTTATGATTTTCGATTTGCTGCGGCGTTTATTTATTTTTTTTTTGACATGACTTGTATTTAATGATTTTTGACATGCCGCTACATGACTTTTTATTTGTTTTTGACATGACTTGTATTTTATTATTTTCGACATTTCGACAGCATGACTTTTTATTTTTTTTTTTGACTTGACTTGTATTTTATGATTTTCGAAATGCCGCAGAATGACTTTTATTTGTTTTTGACATGACTATTTTTTTTTATTTTCGACATTTCGACGGCATGACTTTTCATTTGTTTTTGACATGACTTGTATTTTATGATTTTTGACGTGCCGCGGCATGTCTTTTATTTGTTTTTGACATGACTATTGTTTTTTTTATGTTCGACTTGCCACGGCATGACTTTTTATTTGTTTTTGACATGACTTGTATTTTATTATTTTCGACATTTCGACGGCATGACTTTTTATTTGTTGATGACATGACTTGTATTCAATGATTTTCGACATCCCGCGGCATGACTTTTTATTTGTTTTTGACATGACTTGTATTTTATGATTTTCGAACTTGCCGCGGAATGACTTTTAATTGTTTTTGACATGACCTTTATTTTATTATTTTCGACATTTCGACGGCATGACTTTTTATTTGTTTTTGACGTGACTTGTGTTTTATGACTTTCGATATGCCGCGGCATGTCTTTTATTTGTTTTTGAAATGACCTTTATTTTATTATTTTCGACATTTCGACGGCATGACTTTTTATTTTTTTTTGACATGACTTGTATTTTATGATTTTTGACATTCCGCAGCATGACTTTTTATTTGTTTTTGACATGACTTGTATTTTATGATTTTCGACTTGCTGCGGCATTTATTTTTTTTTTTTTTGACATTACTTGTATTTTATTATTTTCGACATTTCGACAGCATGACTTTTTTTTTTTTTTTGACATGACTATTGTTTTTTTTATGTTCGACATGCCGCTACATGACTTTTTATTTGTTTTTGACATGACTTGTATTTAATGATATTTGACATGCCGCTATATGACTTTTTATTTTTTTTTGACATGACTTGTATTTTATTATTTTCGACATTTCGACAGCATGACTTTTTTTTTTGTTTTTGACTTGACTTGTACTTTATGATTTTCGACATGACTTTTTATTTGTTTTTGACATAACTTGTATTTTATTATTTTCGACATTTCAACGGAATTACTTTTTATTAGTTTATGACTTGACTTGTATTTTATGATTTTCGTCATTTCGACCGCATGACTTTTTATTTTTTTTTGACATGACTTGTATTTTATGATTTTTGACATGACTTTTTTTTTGTTTTTGACATGACTTGTACTTTATTATTTTCGACATTTCGACGGTATGACTTTTTATTTGTTTTTGACATGACTTGTATTTTATGATTTTCGACATGCCGCGGCATTTCTTTTTATTTGTTTTTGACATGACTTTTTTTTTTTATTTTCGACATGCTGCGGCATGACTTTTTATTTTTTTTGACATGACTTGTATTTTATGATTTTCGATATGCCGCAGAATGACTTTTATTTGTTTTTGACATGACTATTGTTTTTTTTATGTTCGACTTGCCACGGCATGACTTTTTATTTTTTTTGACATGACTTGTATTTAATGATTTTTGACATGCCGCTACATGACTTTTTATTTGTTTTTGACATGACTTGTATTTTATTATTTTCGACATTTCGACAGCATGACTTTTTATTTGTTTTTGACTTGACTTGTATCTTATGATTTTCGACATTTCGACGGCATGATTTTTTTTTTTTTTTGACATGACTATTGTTTTTTTTATGTTCGACATGCCGCTACATGACTTTTTATTTGTTTTTGACATGACTTGTATTTAATGATATTTGACATGCCGCTACATGACTTTTTATTTGTTTTTGACTTGACTTGTATTTTATGATTTTCGACATTTCGACAGCATGACTTTTTTTGTTTGTTTTTGACTTGACTTGTACTTTATGATTTTCGACATGACTTTTTATTTGTTTTTGACATAACTTGTATTTTATTATTTTCGACATTTCAACGGAATTACTTTTTATTAGTTTATGACTTGACTTGTATTTTATTATTTTCGTCATTTCGACGGCATGACTTTTTATTTTTTTTTGACATGACTTGTATTTTATGATTTTCGATATGCCGCAGAATGACTTTTATTTGTTTTTGACATGACTATTTTTTTTTATTTTCGACATTTCGACGGCATGACTTTTCATTTGTTTTTGACATGACTTGTATTTTATGATTTTTGACATTCCGCAGCATGACTTTTTATTTGTTTTTGACATGACTTGTATTTTATGATTTTCGAAATTTTTTTGACATGACTTGTATTTTATGATTTTCGATTTGCTGCGGCGTTTATTTATTTTTTTTTTGACATGACTTGTATTTAATGATTTTTGACATGCCGCTACATGACTTTTTATTTGTTTTTGACATGACTTGTATTTTATTATTTTCGACATTTCGACAGCATGACTTTTTATTTTTTTTTTTGACTTGACTTGTATTTTATGATTTTCGAAATGCCGCAGAATGACTTTTATTTGTTTTTGACATGACTATTTTTTTTTATTTTCGACATTTCGACGGCATGACTTTTCATTTGTTTTTGACATGACTTGTATTTTATGATTTTTGACGTGCCGCGGCATGTCTTTTATTTGTTTTTGACATGACTATTGTTTTTTTTATGTTCGACTTGCCACGGCATGACTTTTTATTTGTTTTTGACATGACTTGTATTTTATTATTTTCGACATTTCGACGGCATGACTTTTTATTTGTTGATGACATGACTTGTATTCAATGATTTTCGACATCCCGCGGCATGACTTTTTATTTGTTTTTGACATGACTTGTATTTTATGATTTTCGAACTTGCCGCGGAATGACTTTTAATTGTTTTTGACATGACCTTTATTTTATTATTTTCGACATTTCGACGGCATGACTTTTTATTTGTTTTTGACGTGACTTGTGTTTTATGACTTTCGATATGCCGCGGCATGTCTTTTATTTGTTTTTGAAATGACCTTTATTTTATTATTTTCGACATTTCGACGGCATGACTTTTTATTTTTTTTTGACATGACTTGTATTTTATGATTTTTGACATTCCGCAGCATGACTTTTTATTTGTTTTTGACATGACTTGTATTTTATGATTTTCGACTTGCTGCGGCATTTATTTTTTTTTTTTTTGACATTACTTGTATTTTATTATTTTCGACATTTCGACAGCATGACTTTTTTTTTTTTTTTGACATGACTATTGTTTTTTTTATGTTCGACATGCCGCTACATGACTTTTTATTTGTTTTTGACATGACTTGTATTTAATGATATTTGACATGCCGCTATATGACTTTTTATTTTTTTTTGACATGACTTGTATTTTATTATTTTCGACATTTCGACAGCATGACTTTTTTTTTTGTTTTTGACTTGACTTGTACTTTATGATTTTCGACATGACTTTTTATTTGTTTTTGACATAACTTGTATTTTATTATTTTCGACATTTCAACGGAATTACTTTTTATTAGTTTATGACTTGACTTGTATTTTATGATTTTCGTCATTTCGACCGCATGACTTTTTATTTTTTTTTGACATGACTTGTATTTTATGATTTTTGACATGACTTTTTTTTTGTTTTTGACATGACTTGTACTTTATTATTTTCGACATTTCGACGGTATGACTTTTTATTTGTTTTTGACATGACTTGTATTTTATGATTTTCGACATGCCGCGGCATTTCTTTTTATTTGTTTTTGACATGACTTTTTTTTTTTATTTTCGACATGCTGCGGCATGACTTTTTATTTTTTTTGACATGACTTGTATTTTATGATTTTCGATATGCCGCAGAATGACTTTTATTTGTTTTTGACATGACTATTGTTTTTTTTATGTTCGACTTGCCACGGCATGACTTTTTATTTTTTTTGACATGACTTGTATTTAATGATTTTTGACATGCCGCTACATGACTTTTTATTTGTTTTTGACATGACTTGTATTTTATTATTTTCGACATTTCGACAGCATGACTTTTTATTTGTTTTTGACTTGACTTGTATCTTATGATTTTCGACATTTCGACGGCATGATTTTTTTTTTTTTTTGACATGACTATTGTTTTTTTTATGTTCGACATGCCGCTACATGACTTTTTATTTGTTTTTGACATGACTTGTATTTAATGATATTTGACATGCCGCTACATGACTTTTTATTTGTTTTTGACTTGACTTGTATTTTATGATTTTCGACATTTCGACAGCATGACTTTTTTTGTTTGTTTTTGACTTGACTTGTACTTTATGATTTTCGACATGACTTTTTATTTGTTTTTGACATAACTTGTATTTTATTATTTTCGACATTTCAACGGAATTACTTTTTATTAGTTTATGACTTGACTTGTATTTTATTATTTTCGTCATTTCGACGGCATGACTTTTTATTTTTTTTTGACATGACTTGTATTTTATGATTTTTGACATGACTTTTTATTTGTTTTTGACATGACTATTTTTTTTTATTTTCAACATGCCGCGGCATGACTTTTTAATTTTTTTTTGACATGACTTGTATTTTATGAAAGACATGCCGCGGCATGACTTTTTTTTTGTTTTTCACATGACTTGTACTTTATTATTTTCGACATTTCGACGGTATGACTTTTTATTTGTTTTTGACATGACTTGTATTTTTTTATTTTCGACATGCCGCGCGCGGTATTAATTTTTATTTGTTTTTGACATGACTTGTATTTAATGATTTTTGATATGCCGCTACATGACTTTTTATTTGTTTTTGACATGACTTGTATTTTATGATTTTCGACATGCCGCGGCATGACTTTTTATTTGTTTTTGACATGACTTGTATTTTATTATTTTCGACATTTCGACGGCATGACTTTTTATTTGTTTTTGACATGACTTGTATTTTAGGATTTTCGACATGCCTCAGCATGACTTTTTATTTGTTTTTGACATGACTTGTATTTTATTATTTTCGACTTTTCGACAGCATGACTTTTTATTTGTTTTTGACTTGACTTGTATCTTATGATTTTCGACATTTCGACGGCGTGATTTTTTTTTTTTTTTGACATGACTATTGTTTTTTTTATGTTCGACATGCCGCTACATGACTTTTTATTTGTTTTTGACATGACTTGTATTTTATGATTTTTGACATGACTTTTTATTTCTTTTTGACATGACTATTTTTTTTTATTTTCAACATGCCGCGGCATGACTTTTTATTTGTTTTTGACTTGACTTGTATTTTATGATTTTCGACATTTCGACAGCATGACTTTTTATTTGTTTTTGACATGACTTGTATTTTAGGATTTTCGACATGCCTCAGCATGACTTTTTATTTGTTTTTGACATGACTTGTATTTTAGGATTTTCGACATGCCGGGGAATGAATTTTTATTTGTTTTTGACATGACTTATTTCATGATTTTCGACATGCCGCGGCATTTCTTTTTATTTGTTTTTGACATGACTTTTTTTTTTTATTTTCGACATGCTGCGGCATGACTTTTTATTTTTTTTGACATGACTTGTATTTTATGATTTTCGATATGCCGCAGAATGACTTTTATTTGTTTTTGACATGACTTTTTTTTTTTATGTTCGACTTGCCACGGCATGACTCTTTATTTGTTTTTGACATGACTTGTATTTTATTATTTTCGACATTTCGACGGCATGACTTTTTATTTGTTGATGACATGACTTGTATTCAATGATTTTCGACATCCCGCGGCATGACTTTTTATTTGTTTTTGACATGACTTGTATTTTATGATTTTCGAACTTGCCGCGGAATGACTTTTAATTGTTTTTTACATGACCTTTATTTTATTATTTTCGACATTTCGACGGCATGACTTTTTATTTGTTTTTGACGTGACTTGTGTTTTATGACTTTCGATATGCCGCGGCATGTCTTTTATTTGTTTTTGAAATGACCTTTATTTTATTATTTTCGACATTTCGACGGCATGACTTTTTATTTTTTTTTGACATGAC
Source organism: Sebastes fasciatus (assembly GCF_043250625.1). Taxonomy (NCBI): domain Eukaryota; kingdom Metazoa; phylum Chordata; class Actinopteri; order Perciformes; family Sebastidae; genus Sebastes; species Sebastes fasciatus. Next base: position 12,188 of record NC_133802.1, read on the forward strand.
TTGTATTTTATGATTTTTGACATTCCGCAGCATGACTTTTTATTTGTTTTTGACATGACTTGTATTTTATGATTTTCGAAATTTTTTTGACATGACTTGTATTTTATGATTTTCGACTTGCTGCGGCATTTTTTTTTTTTTTTTTTGACATGACTTGTATTTAATGATTTTTGACATGCCGCTACATGACTTTTTATTTGTTTTTGATATGACTTGTATTTTTATTATTTTCGACTTTTCGACAGCATGACTTTTTATTTGTTTTTGACTTGACTTGTATCTTATGATTTTCGACATTTCGACGGCATGATTTTTTTTTTTTTTTGACATGACTATTGTTTTTTTTATGTTCGACATGCCGCTACATGACTTTTTATTTGTTTTTGACATGACTTGTATTTTATGATTTTCGACATTTCGACGGCATGACTTTTTATTTTGTTTTTGACATGACTTGTATTTTATGATTTTCGAACTTGCCGCGGAATGACTTTTAATTGTTTTTGACATGACCTTTATTTTATTATTTTCGACATTTCGACGGCATGACTTTTTATTTGTTTTTGACGTGACTTGTGTTTTATGACTTTCGATATGCCGCGGCATGTCTTTTATTTGTTTTTGAAATGACCTTTATTTTATTATTTTCGACATTTCGACGGCATGACTTTTTATTTTTTTTTGACATGACTTGTATTTTATGATTTTTGACATTCCGCAGCATGACTTTTTATTTGTTTTTGACATGACTTGTATTTTATGATTTTCGACATTTCGACGGCATGACTTTTTATTTGTTTTTGACATGACTTGTATTTTATTATTTTCGACATTTCGACAGCATGACTTTTTATTTGTTTTTGACTTGACTTGTATTTTATGATTTTCGACATTTCGACAGCATGACTTTTTTTGTTTGTTTTTGACTTGACTTGTACTTTATGATTTTCGACATGACTTTTTATTTGTTTTTGACATAACTTGTATTTTATTATTTTCGACATTTCAACGGAATTACTTTTTATTAGTTTATGACTTGACTTGTATTTTATGATTTTCGTCATTTCGACCGCATGACTTTTTATTTTTTTTTTGACATGACTTGTATTTTATGATTTTTGACATGACTTTTTATTTGTTTTTGACATGACTATTTTTTTTTATTTTCAACATGCATGCAACAGCATGACTTTTTATTTGTTTTTGACTTGACTTGTATTTTATGATTTTCGACATTTCGACAGCATGACTTTTTATTTGTTTTTGACATAACTTGTATTTTATGATTTTCGAAATGCCGCGGCATGACTTTTTATTTTTTTTGACATGACTTGTATTTTATGATTTTCGACATTTCGACAGCATGACTTTTTATTTTTTTTGACATAACTTGTATTTTATGATTTTCGATATGCCGCAGAATGACTTTTATTTGTTTTTGACATGACTATTGTTTTTTTTATGTTCGACTTGCCACGGCATGACTTTTTATTTGTTTTTGACATGACTTGTATTTTATTATTTTCAACATTTCGACAGCATGATTTTTTATTTGTTTTTGACTTGACTTGTATTTTATGATTTTCGACATTACGACAGCATGACTTTTTATTTGTTTTTGACATAACTTGTATTTTATTATTTTCGACATTTCAACGGAATTACTTTTTATTAGTTTATGACTTGACTTGTATTTTATGATTTTCGTCATTTCGACCGCATGACTTTTTATTTTTTTTTGACATGACTTGTATTTTATGATTTTTGACATGACTTTTTATTTGTTTTTGACATGACTATTTTTTTTTATTTTCAACATGCCGCGGCATGACTTTTTATTTGTTTTTGACATGACTTGTATTTTATGATTTTCGATATGCCGCAGAATGACTTTTATTTGTTTTTGACATGACTATTTTTTTTTTATTTTCGACAATTCGACGGCATGACTTTTTATTTGTTTTTGACATGACTTGTATTTTATGATTTTTGACGTGCCGCGGCATGTCTTTTATTTGTTTTCGACATGACTATTGTTTTTTTTATGTTCGACTTGCCACGGCATGACTTTTTATTTGTTTTTGACATGACTTGTATTTTATGATTTTCGACATTTCGACGGCATGACTTTTTATTTGTTGATGACATGACTTGTATTCAATGATTTTTATTCAATGATTTTCGAACTTGCCGCGGAATGACTTTTAATTGTTTTTGACATGACCTTTATTTTATTATTTTCGACATTTCGACGGCATGACTTTTTATTTGTTTTTGACGTGACTTGTGTTTTATGACTTTCGATATGCCGCGGCATGTCTTTTATTTGTTTTTGAAATGACCTTTATTTTATTATTTTCGACATTTCGACGGCATGACTTTTTATTTTTTTTTGACATGACTTGTATTTTATGATTTTTGACATTCCGCAGCATGACTTTTTATTTGTTTTTGACATGACTTGTATTTTATGATTTTCGACATTTCGACGGCATGACTTTTTATTTGTCGATGACATGACTTGTATTCAATGATTTTTATTCAATGATTTTCGAACTTGCCGCGGCATGTCTTTTATTTGTTTTTGAAATGACCTTTATTTTATTCTTTTCGACATTTCGACGGCATGACTTTTTATTTGTTTTTGACATGACTTGTATTTTATTATTTTCGACATTTCGACAGCATGACTTTTTATTTGTTTTTGACTTGACTTGTATTTTATGATTTTCGACATTTCGACAGCATGACTTTTTTTGTTTGTTTTTGACTTGACTTGTACTTTATGATTTTCGACATGACTTTTTATTTGTTTTTGACATAACTTGTATTTTATTATTTTCGACATTTCAACGGAATTACTTTTTATTAGTTTATGACTTGACTTGTATTTTATGATTTTCGTCATTTCGACCGCATGACTTTTTATTTTTTTTTTGACATGACTTGTATTTTATGATTTTTGACATGACTTTTTATTTGTTTTTGACATGACTATTTTTTTTTATTTTCAACATGCATGCAACAGCATGACTTTTTATTTGTTTTTGACTTGACTTGTATTTTATGATTTTCGACATTTCGACAGCATGACTTTTTATTTGTTTTTGACATAACTTGTATTTTATGATTTTCGAAATGCCGCGGCATGACTTTTTATTTTTTTTGACATGACTTGTATTTTATGATTTTCGACATTTCGACAGCATGACTTTTTATTTTTTTTGACATAACTTGTATTTTATGATTTTCGATATGCCGCAGAATGACTTTTATTTGTTTTTGACATGACTATTGTTTTTTTTATGTTCGACTTGCCACGGCATGACTTTTTATTTGTTTTTGACATGACTTGTATTTTATGATTTTCGACATTTCGACGGCATGACTTTTTATTTGTTGATGACATGACTTGTATTCAATGATTTTTATTCAATGATTTTCGAACTTGCCGCGGAATGACTTTTAATTGTTTTTGACATGACCTTTATTTTATTATTTTTGACATTCCGCAGCATGACTTTTTATTTGTTTTTGACATGACTTGTATTTTATGATTTTCGACATTTCGACGGCATGACTTTTTATTTGTTGATGACATGACTTGTATTCAATGATTTTTATTCAATGATTTTCGAACTTGCCGCGGCATGTCTTTTATTTGTTTTTGAAATGACCTTTATTTTATTCTTTTCGACATTTCGACGGCATGACTTTTTATTTGTTTTTGACATGACTTGTATTTTATTATTTTCGACATTTCGACAGCATGACTTTTTATTTGTTTTTGACTTGACTTGTATTTTATTATTTTCGACATTTCGACAGCATGACTTTTTATTTGTTTTTGACTTGACTTGTATTTTATGATTTTCGACATTTCGACGGCATGACTTTTTATTTGTTGATGACATGACTTGTATTCAATGATTTTTATTCAATGATTTTCGAACTTGCCGCGGCATGTCTTTTATTTGTTTTTGAAATGACCTTTATTTTATTCTTTTCGAAATGCCGCGGCATGACTTTTTATTTGTTTTTGACATGACTTGTATTTTATTATTTTCGACATTTCGACAGCATGACTTTTTATTTGTTTTTGACTTGACTTGTATTTTATGATTTTCGACATTTCGACAGCATGACTTTTTTTTTTGTTTTTGACTTGACTTGTATTTTATGATTTTCGACATTTCGACAGCATGACTTTTTTTGTTTGTTTTTGACTTGACTTGTACTTTATGATTTTCGACATGACTTTTTATTTGTTTTTGACATAACTTGTATTTTATTATTTTCGACATTTCAACGGAATTACTTTTTATTAGTTTATGACTTGACTTGTATTTTATGATTTTCGTCATTTCGACCGCATGACTTTTTATTTTTTTTTTGACATGACTTGTATTTTATGATTTTTGACATGACTTTTTATTTGTTTTTGACATGACTATTTTTTTTTATTTTCAACATGCATGCAACAGCATGACTTTTTATTTGTTTTTGACTTGACTTGTATTTTATGATTTTCGACATTTCGACAGCATGACTTTTTATTTGTTTTTGACATAACTTGTATTTTATGATTTTCGGAATGCCGCGGCATGACTTTTTATTTTTTTTGACATGACTTGTATTTTATGATTTTCGACATTTCGACAGCATGACTTTTTATTTTTTTTGACATAACTTGTATTTTATGATTTTCGATATGCCGCAGAATGACTTTTATTTGTTTTTGACATGACTATTGTTTTTTTTATGTTCGACTTGCCACGGCATGACTTTTTATTTGTTTTTGACATGACTTGTATTTTATGATTTTCGACATTTCGACGGCATGACTTTTTATTTGTTGATGACATGACTTGTATTCAATGATTTTTATTCAATGATTTTCGAACTTGCCGCGGAATGACTTTTAATTGTTTTTGACATGACCTTTATTTTATTATTTTTGACATTCCGCAGCATGACTTTTTATTTGTTTTTGACATGACTTGTATTTTATGATTTTCGACATTTCGACGGCATGACTTTTTATTTGTTGATGACATGACTTGTATTCAATGATTTTTATTCAATGATTTTCGAACTTGCCGCGGCATGTCTTTTATTTGTTTTTGAAATGACCTTTATTTTATTCTTTTCGACATTTCGACGGCATGACTTTTTATTTGTTTTTGACATGACTTGTATTTTATTATTTTCGACATTTCGACAGCATGACTTTTTATTTGTTTTTGACTTGACTTGTATTTTATTATTTTCGACATTTCGACAGCATGACTTTTTATTTGTTTTTGACTTGACTTGTATTTTATGATTTTCGACATTTCGACGGCATGACTTTTTATTTGTTGATGACATGACTTGTATTCAATGATTTTTATTCAATGATTTTCGAACTTGCCGCGGCATGTCTTTTATTTGTTTTTGAAATGACCTTTATTTTATTCTTTTCGAAATGCCGCGGCATGACTTTTTATTTGTTTTTGACATGACTTGTATTTTATTATTTTCGACATTTCGACAGCATGACTTTTTATTTGTTTTTGACTTGACTTGTATTTTATGATTTTCGACATTTCGACAGCATGACTTTTTTTTTTGTTTTTGACTTGACTTGTATTTTATGATTTTCGACATTTCGACAGCATGACTTTTTTTGTTTGTTTTTGACTTGACTTGTACTTTATGATTTTCGACATGACTTTTTATTTGTTTTTGACATAACTTGTATTTTATTATTTTCGACATTTCAACGGAATTACTTTTTATTAGTTTATGACTTGACTTGTATTTTATGATTTTCGTCATTTCGACCGCATGACTTTTTATTTTTTTTTTGACATGACTTGTATTTTATGATTTTTGACATGACTTTTTATTTGTTTTTGACATGACTATTTTTTTTTATTTTCAACATGCATGCAACAGCATGACTTTTTATTTGTTTTTGACTTGACTTGTATTTTATGATTTTCGACATTTCGACAGCATGACTTTTTATTTGTTTTTGACATAACTTGTATTTTATGATTTTCGGAATGCCGCGGCATGACTTTTTATTTTTTTTGACATGACTTGTATTTTATGATTTTCGACATTTCGACAGCATGACTTTTTATTTTTTTTGACATAACTTGTATTTTATGATTTTCGATATGCCGCAGAATGACTTTTATTTGTTTTTGACATGACTATTGTTTTTTTTATGTTCGACTTGCCACGGCATGACTTTTTATTTGTTTTTGACATGACTTGTATTTTATTATTTTCGACATGTCGACAGCATGACTTTTTATTTGTTTTTGACTTGACTTGTATTTTATGATTTTCGACATTTCGACAGCATGACTTTTTTTTTTGTTTTTGACTTGACTTGTACTTTATGATTTTCGACATGACTTTTTATTTGTTTTTGACATAACTTGTATTTTATTATTTTCGACATTTCAACGGAATTACTTTTTATTAGTTTATGACTTGACTTGTATTTTATGATTTTCGTCATTTCGACCGCATGACTTTTTATTTTTTTTTGACATGACTTGTATTTTATGATTTTTGACATGACTTTTTATTTGTTTTTGACATGACTATTTTTTTTTATTTTCAACATGCCGCGGCATGACTTTTTATTTGTTTTTGACATGACTTGTATTTTATGATTTTCGAAATGCCGCGGCATGACTTTTTATTTGTTTTTGACATGACTTGTATTTTATGATTTTCGATATGCCGCAGAATGTCTTTTATTTGTTTTTGACATGACTATTGTTTTTTTTATGTTCGACTTGCCACGGCATGACTTTTTATTTGTTTTTGACATGACTTATATTTTATTATTTTCGACATTTCGACAGCATGACTTTTTATTTGTTTTTGACTTGACTTGTATTTTATGATTTTCGACATTTCGACAGCATGACTTTTTTTTTTGTTTTTGACTTGACTTGTACTTTATGATTTTCGACATGACTTTTTATTTGTTTTTGACATAACTTGTATTTTATTATTTTCGACATTTCAACGGAATTACTTTTTATTAGTTTATGACTTGACTTGTATTTTATGATTTTCGTCATTTCGACCGCATGACTTTTTATTTGTTTTTGACATAACTTGTATTTTATGATTTTCGAAATGCCGCGGCATGACTTTTTATTTTTTTTGACATGACTTGTATTTTATGATTTTCGATATGCCGCAGAATGACTTTTATTTGTTTTTGACATGACTATTTTTTTTTATTTTCGACATTTCGACGGCATGACTTTTTATTTGTTTTTGACATGACTTGTATTTTATGATTTTCGATATGCCGCAGAATGACTTTTATTTGTTTTTGACATGACTATTTTTTTTTTTATTTTCGACAATTCGAAGGCATGACTTTTTATTTGTTTTTGACATGACTTGTATTTTATGATTTTTGACGTGCCGCGGCATGTCTTTTATTTGTTTTTGACATGACTATTGTTTTTTTTATGTTCGACTTGCCACGGCATGACTTTTTATTTGTTTTTGACATGACTTGTATTTTATTATTTTCGACATTTCGACGGCATGACTTTTTATTTGTTGATGACATGACTTGTATTTTATGATTTTCGAACTTGCCGCGGAATGACTTTTAATTGTTTTTGACATGACCTTTATTTTATTATTTTCGACATTTCGACGGCATGACTTTTTATTTGTTTTTGACGTGACTTGTGTTTTATGACTTTCGATATGCCGCGGCATGTCTTTTATTTGTTTTTGAAATGACCTTTATTTTATTATTTTCGACATTTCGACGGCATGACTTTTTATTTTTTTTTGACTTGACTTGTATTTTATGATTTTCGACATTTCGACAGTATGACTTTTTATTTGTTTTTGACATGACTTGTATTTTATGATTTTTGACGTGCCGCGGCATGTCTTTTATTTGTTTTTGACATGACTATTGTTTTTTTTATGTTCGACTTGCCACGGCATGACTTTTTATTTGTTTTTGACATGACTTGTATTTTATTATTTTCGACATTTCGACGGCATGACTTTTTATTTGTTGATGACATGACTTGTATTCAATGATTTTTATTCAATGATTTTCGAACTTGCCGCGGAATGACTTTTAATTGTTTTTGACATGACCTTTATTTTATTATTTTCGACATTTCGACGGCATGACTTTTTATTTGTTTTTGACTTGACTTGTATTTTATAATTTTCGACATTTCGACAGCATGACTTTTTGTTTTGTTTTTGACTTGACTTGTACTTTATGATTTTCAGCATGACTTTTTATTTGTTTTTGACATAACTTGTATTTTATGATTTTCGAAATGCCGCGGCATGACTTTTTATTTTTTTTGACATGACTTGTATTTTATGATTTTCGACATTTCGACAGCATGACTTTTTATTTTTTTTGACATAACTTGTATTTTATGATTTTCGATATGCCGCAGAATGACTTTTATTTGTTTTTGACATGACTATTGTTTTTTTTATGTTCGACTTGCCACGGCATGACTTTTTATTTGTTTTTGACATGACTTGTATTTTATTATTTTCGACATTTCGACAGCATGACTTTTTATTTGTTTTTGACTTGACTTGTATTTTATGATTTTCGACATTTCGACAGCATGACTTTTTTTTTTGTTTTTGACTTGACTTGTACTTTATGATTTTCGACATGACTTTTTATTTGTTTTTGACATAACTTGTATTTTATTATTTTCGACATTTCAACGGAATTACTTTTTATTAGTTTATGACTTGACTTGTATTTTATGATTTTCGTCATTTCGACCGCATGACTTTTTATTTTTTTTTGACATGACTTGTATTTTATGATTTTTGACATGACTATTTTTTTTTATTTTCAACATGCCGCGGCATGACTTTTTATTTGTTTTTGACATGACTTGTATTTTATGATTTTCGATATGCCGCAGAATGACTTTTATTTGTTTTTGACATGACTATTTTTTTTTTATTTTCGACAATTCGACGGCATGACTTTTTATTTGTTTTTGACATGACTTGTATTTTATGATTTTTGACGTGCCGCGGCATGTCTTTTATTTGTTTTTGACATGACTATTGTTTTTTTTATGTTCGACTTGCCACGGCATGACTTTTTATTTGTTTTTGACATGACTTGTATTTTATGATTTTCGACATTTCGACGGCATGACTTTTTATTTGTTGATGACATGACTTGTATTCAATGATTTTTATTCAATGATTTTCGAACTTGCCGCGGAATGACTTTTAATTGTTTTTGACATGACCTTTATTTTATTATTTTCGACATTTCGACGGCATGACTTTTTATTTGTTTTTGACGTGACTTGTGTTTTATGACTTTCGATATGCCGCGGCATGTCTTTTATTTGTTTTTGAAATGACCTTTATTTTATTATTTTCGACATTTCGACGGCATGACTTTTTATTTTTTTTTGACATGACTTGTATTTTATTATTTTCGACATTTCGACAGCATGACTTTTTATTTGTTTTTGACATAACTTGTATTTTATGATTTTCGACATTTCAACGGAATTACTTTTTATTAGTTTATGACTTGACTTGTATTTTATGATTTTCGTCATTTCGACCGCATGACTTTTTATTTTTTTTTGACATGACTTGTATTTTATGATTTTTGACATGACTTTTTATTTGTTTTTGACATGACTATTTTTTTTTATTTTCAACATGCCGCGGCATGACTTTTTATTTGTTTTTGACTTGACTTGTATTTTATGATTTTCGACATTTCGACAGCATGACTTTTATTTGTTTTTGACATGACTATTTTTTTTTTATTTTTGACATTTCGACGGCATGACTTTTTATTTGTTTTTGACATAACTTGTATTTTATGATTTTCGAAATGCCGCGGCATGACTTTTTATTTTTTTTGACATGACTTGTATTTTATGATTTTCGATATGCCGCAGAATGTCTTTTATTTGTTTTTGACATGACTATTGTTTTTTTTATGTTCGACTTGCCACGGCATGACTTTTTATTTGTTTTTGACATGACTTATATTTTATTATTTTCGACATTTCGACAGCATGACTTTTTATTTGTTTTTGACTTGACTTGTATTTTATGATTTTCGACATTTCGACAGCATGACTTTTTTTTTTGTTTTTGACTTGACTTGTACTTTATGATTTTCGACATGACTTTTTATTTGTTTTTGACATAACTTGTATTTTATTATTTTCGACATTTCAACGGAATTACTTTTTATTAGTTTATGACTTGACTTGTATTTTATGATTTTCGTCATTTCGACCGCATGACTTTTTATTTGTTTTTGACATAACTTGTATTTTATGATTTTCGAAATGCCGCGGCATGACTTTTTATTTTTTTTGACATGACTTGTATTTTATGATTTTCGATATGCCGCAGAATGACTTTTATTTGTTTTTGACATGACTATTTTTTTTTATTTTCGACATTTCGACGGCATGACTTTTTATTTGTTTTTGACATGACTTGTATTTTATGATTTTCGATATGCCGCAGAATGACTTTTATTTGTTTTTGACATGACTATTTTTTTTTTTATTTTCGACAATTCGAAGGCATGACTTTTTATTTGTTTTTGACATGACTTGTATTTTATGATTTTTGACGTGCCGCGGCATGTCTTTTATTTGTTTTTGACATGACTATTGTTTTTTTTATGTTCGACTTGCCACGGCATGACTTTTTATTTGTTTTTGACATGACTTGTATTTTATTATTTTCGACATTTCGACGGCATGACTTTTTATTTGTTGATGACATGACTTGTATTTTATGATTTTCGAACTTGCCGCGGAATGACTTTTAATTGTTTTTGACATGACCTTTATTTTATTATTTTCGACATTTCGACGGCATGACTTTTTATTTGTTTTTGACGTGACTTGTGTTTTATGACTTTCAATATGCCGCGGCATGTCTTTTATTTGTTTTTGAAATGACCTTTATTTTATTATTTTCGACATTTCGACGGCATGACTTTTTATTTTTTTTTGACTTGACTTGTATTTTATGATTTTCGACATTTCGACAGTATGACTTTTTATTTGTTTTTGACATGACTTGTATTTTATGATTTTTGACGTGCCGCGGCATGTCTTTTATTTGTTTTTGACATGACTATTGTTTTTTTTATGTTCGACTTGCCACGGCATGACTTTTTATTTGTTTTTGACATGACTTGTATTTTATTATTTTCGACATTTCGACGGCATGACTTTTTATTTGTTGATGACATGACTTGTATTCAATGATTTTTATTCAATGATTTTCGAACTTGCCGCGGAATGACTTTTAATTGTTTTTGACATGACCTTTATTTTATTATTTTCGACATTTCGACGGCATGACTTTTTATTTGTTTTTGACTTGACTTGTATTTTATAATTTTCGACATTTCGACAGCATGACTTTTTGTTTTGTTTTTGACTTGACTTGTACTTTATGATTTTCGGCATGACTTTTTATTTGTTTTTTACATGACTTGTATTTTAGGATTTTCGACATGCCGCTGCATGACTTTTTATTTGTTTTTGACATGACTTGTATTTTAGGATTTTTGACATGCCTCAGCATGACTTTTTATTTGTTTTTGACATGACTTGTATTCTATGATTTTCGAAATGCCGGGTACGGGGCATGACTTTTTATTTGTTTTTGACATGACTTATTTCATGATTTTCGACATGCCGCGGCATTTCTTTTTATTTGTTTTTGACATAACTTGTATTTTATGATTTTCGAAATGCCGCGGCATGACTTTTTATTTTTTTTGACATGACTTGTATTTTATGATTTTCGATATGCCGCAGAATGACTTTTATTTGTTTTTGACATGACTATTTTTTTTTATTTTCAACATTTCGACGGCATGACTTTTTATTTGTTTTTGACATGACTTGTATTTTATGATTTTTGACGTGCCGCGGCATGTCTTTTATTTGTTTTTGACATGACTATTGTTTTTTTTATGTTCGACTTGCCACGGCATGACTTTTTATTTGTTTTTGACATGACTTGTATTTTATTATTTTCGACATTTCGACGGCATGACTTTTTATTTGTTGATGACATGACTTGTATTTTATGATTTTCGAACTTGCCGCGGAATGACTTTTAATTGTTTTTGACATGACCTTTATTTTATTATTTTCGACATTTCGACGGCATGACTTTTTATTTGTTTTTGACGTGACTTGTGTTTTATGACTTTCGATATGCCGCGGCATGTCTTTTATTTGTTTTTGAAATGACCTTTATTTTATTATTTTCGACATTTCGACGGCATGACTTTTTATTTTTTTTTGACTTGACTTGTATTTTATGATTTTCGACATTTCGACAGCATGACTTTTTATTTGTTTTTGACATGACTTGTATTTTATGATTTTTGACGTGCCGCGGCATGTCTTTTATTTGTTTTTGACATGACTATTGTTTTTTTTATGTTCGACTTGCCACGGCATGACTTTTTATTTGTTTTTGACATGACTTGTATTTTATTATTTTCGACATTTCGACGGCATGACTTTTTATTTGTTGATGACATGACTTGTATTCAATGATTTTTATTCAATGATTTTCGAACTTGCCGCGGAATGACTTTTAATTGTTTTTGACATGACCTTTATTTTATTATTTTCGACATTTCGACGGCATGACTTTTTATTTGTTTTTGACATGACTTGTATTCTATGATTTTCGATATGCCGCAGAATGACTTTTATTTGTTTTTGACATGACTATTTTTTTTTTTATTTTCGACAATTCGAAGGCATGACTTTTTATTTGTTTTTGACATGACTTGTATTTTATGATTTTTGACGTGCCGCGGCATGTCTTTTATTTGTTTTTGACATGACTATTGTTTTTTTTATGTTCGACTTGCCACGGCATGACTTTTTATTTGTTTTTGACATGACTTGTATTTTATTATTTTCGACATTTCGACGGCATGACTTTTTATTTGTTGATGACATGACTTGTATTTTATGATTTTCGAACTTGCCGCGGAATGACTTTTAATTGTTTTTGACATGACCTTTATTTTATTATTTTCGACATTTCGACGGCATGACTTTTTATTTGTTTTTGACGTGACTTGTGTTTTATGACTTTCGATATGCCGCGGCATGTCTTTTATTTGTTTTTGAAATGACCTTTATTTTATTATTTTCGACATTTCGACGGCATGACTTTTTATTTTTTTTTGACTTGACTTGTATTTTATGATTTTCGACATTTCGACAGTATGACTTTTTATTTGTTTTTGACATGACTTGTATTTTATGATTTTTGACGTGCCGCGGCATGTCTTTTATTTGTTTTTGACATGACTATTGTTTTTTTTATGTTCGACTTGCCACGGCATGACTTTTTATTTGTTTTTGACTTGACTTGTATTTTATGATTTTCGACATTTCGACAGCATGACTTTTTTTTTTGTTTTTGACTTGACTTGTACTTTATGATTTTCGACATGACTTTTTATTTGTTTTTGACATAACTTGTATTTTATTATTTTCGACATTTCAACGGAATTACTTTTTATTAGTTTATGACTTGACTTGTATTTTATGATTTTCGTCATTTCGACCGCATGACTTTTTATTTTTTTTTGACATGACTTGTATTTTATGATTTTTGACATGACTTTTTATTTGTTTTTGACATGACTATTTTTTTTTATTTTCAACATGCCGCGGCATGACTTTTTATTTGTTTTTGACTTGACTTGTATTTTATGATTTTCGACATTTCGACAGCATGACTTTTATTTGTTTTTGACATGACTATTTTTTTTTTATTTTTGACATTTCGACGGCATGACTTTTTATTTGTTTTTGACATAACTTGTATTTTATGATTTTCGAAATGCCGCGGCATGACTTTTTATTTTTTTTGACATGACTTGTATTTTATGATTTTCGATATGCCGCAGAATGTCTTTTATTTGTTTTTGACATGACTATTGTTTTTTTTATGTTCGACTTGCCACGGCATGACTTTTTATTTGTTTTTGACATGACTTATATTTTATTATTTTCGACATTTCGACAGCATGACTTTTTATTTGTTTTTGACTTGACTTGTATTTTATGATTTTCGACATTTCGACAGCATGACTTTTTTTTTTGTTTTTGACTTGACTTGTACTTTATGATTTTCGACATGACTTTTTATTTGTTTTTGACATAACTTGTATTTTATTATTTTCGACATTTCAACGGAATTACTTTTTATTAGTTTATGACTTGACTTGTATTTTATGATTTTCGTCATTTCGACCGCATGACTTTTTATTTGTTTTTGACATAACTTGTATTTTATGATTTTCGAAATGCCGCGGCATAACTTTTTATTTTTTTTGACATGACTTGTATTTTGACTATTTTTTTTTATTTTCGACATTTCGACGGCATGACTTTTTATTTGTTTTTGACATGACTTGTATTTTATGATTTTCGATATGCCGCAGAATGACTTTTATTTGTTTTTGACATGACTATTTTTTTTTTTATTTTCGACAATTCGAAGGCATGACTTTTTATTTGTTTTTGACATGACTTGTATTTTATGATTTTTGACGTGCCGCGGCATGTCTTTTATTTGTTTTTGACATGACTATTGTTTTTTTTATGTTCGACTTGCCACGGCATGACTTTTTATTTGTTTTTGACATGACTTGTATTTTATTATTTTCGACATTTCGACGGCATGACTTTTTATTTGTTGATGACATGACTTGTATTTTATGATTTTCGAACTTGCCGCGGAATGACTTTTAATTGTTTTTGACATGACCTTTATTTTATTATTTTCGACATTTCGACGGCATGACTTTTTATTTGTTTTTGACGTGACTTGTGTTTTATGACTTTCGATATGCCGCGGCATGTCTTTTATTTGTTTTTGAAATGACCTTTATTTTATTATTTTCGACATTTCGACGGCATGACTTTTTATTTTTTTTTGACTTGACTTGTATTTTATGATTTTCGACATTTCGACAGTATGACTTTTTATTTGTTTTTGACATGACTTGTATTTTATGATTTTTGACGTGCCGCGGCATGTCTTTTATTTGTTTTTGACATGACTATTGTTTTTTTTATGTTCGACTTGCCACGGCATGACTTTTTATTTGTTTTTGACATGACTTGTATTTTATTATTTTCGACATTTCGACGGCATGACTTTTTATTTGTTGATGACATGACTTGTATTCAATGATTTTTATTCAATGATTTTCGAACTTGCCGCGGAATGACTTTTAATTGTTTTTGACATGACCTTTATTTTATTATTTTCGACATTTCGACGGCATGACTTTTTATTTGTTTTTGACTTGACTTGTATTTTATAATTTTCGACATTTCGACAGCATGACTTTTTGTTTTGTTTTTGACTTGACTTGTACTTTATGATTTTCAGCATGACTTTTTATTTGTTTTTGACATAACTTGTATTTTATGATTTTCGAAATGCCGCGGCATGACTTTTTATTTTTTTTGACATGACTTGTATTTTATGATTTTCGACATTTCGACAGCATGACTTTTTATTTTTTTTGACATAACTTGTATTTTATGATTTTCGATATGCCGCAGAATGACTTTTATTTGTTTTTGACATGACTATTGTTTTTTTTATGTTCGACTTGCCACGGCATGACTTTTTATTTGTTTTTGACATGACTTGTATTTTATTATTTTCGACATTTCGACAGCATGACTTTTTATTTGTTTTTGACTTGACTTGTATTTTATGATTTTCGACATTTCGACAGCATGACTTTTTTTTTTGTTTTTGACTTGACTTGTACTTTATGATTTTCGACATGACTTTTTATTTGTTTTTGACATAACTTGCATTTTATTATTTTCGACATTTCAACGGAATTACTTTTTATTAGTTTATGACTTGACTTGTATTTTATGATTTTCGTCATTTCGACCGCATGACTTTTTATTTTTTTTTGACATGACTTGTATTTTATGATTTTTGACATGACTTTTTATTTGTTTTTGACATGACTATTTTTTTTTATTTTCAACATGCCGCGGCATGACTTTTTATTTGTTTTTGACATGACTTGTATTTTATGATTTTCGATATGCCGCAGAATGACTTTTATTTGTTTTTGACATGACTATTTTTTTTTTATTTTCGACAATTCGACGGCATGACTTTTTATTTGTTTTTGACATGACTTGTATTTTATGATTTTTGACGTGCCGCGGCATGTCTTTTATTTGTTTTTGACATGACTATTGTTTTTTTTATGTTCGACTTGCCACGGCATGACTTTTTATTTGTTTTTGACATGACTTGTATTTTATGATTTTCGACATTTCGACGGCATGACTTTTTATTTGTTGATGACATGACTTGTATTCAATGATTTTTATTCAATGATTTTCGAACTTGCCGCGGAATGACTTTTAATTGTTTTTGACATGACCTTTATTTTATTATTTTCGACATTTCGACGGCATGACTTTTTATTTGTTTTTGACGTGACTTGTGTTTTATGACTTTCGATATGCCGCGGCATGTCTTTTATTTGTTTTTGAAATGACCTTTATTTTATTATTTTCGACATTTCGACGGCATGACTTTTTATTTTTTTTTGACATGACTTGTATTTTATGATTTTTGACATTCCGCAGCATGACTTTTTATTTGTTTTTGACATGACTTGTATTTTATGATTTTCGACATTTCGACGGCATGACTTTTTATTTGTTGATGACATGACTTGTATTCAATGATTTTTATTCAATGATTTTCGAACTTGCCGCGGCATGTCTTTTATTTGTTTTTGAAATGACCTTTATTTTATTCTTTTCGACATTTCGACGGCATGACTTTTTATTTGTTTTTGACATGACTTGTATTTTATTATTTTCGACATTTCGACAGCATGACTTTTTATTTGTTTTTGACATAACTTGTATTTTATGATTTTCGAAATGCCGCGGCATGACTTTTTATTTGTTTTTGACATGACTTGTATTTTATTATTTTCGACATTTCGACAGCATGACTTTTTATTTGTTTTTGACTTGACTTGTATTTTATGATTTTCGACATTTCGACAGCATGACTTTTTTTTTTGTTTTTGACTTGACTTGTACTTTATGATTTTCGACATGACTTTTTATTTGTTTTTGACATAACTTGTATTTTATTATTTTCGACATTTCAACGGAATTACTTTTTATTAGTTTATGACTTGACTTGTATTTTATGATTTTCGTCATTTCGACCGCATGACTTTTTATTTTTTTTTGACATGACTTGTATTTTATGATTTTTGACATGACTTTTTATTTGTTTTTGACATGACTATTTTTTTTTATTTTCAACATGCCGCGGCATGACTTTTTATTTGTTTTTGACTTGACTTGTATTTTATGATTTTCGACATTTCGACAGCATGACTTTTATTTGTTTTTGACATGACTATTTTTTTTTTATTTTTGACATTTCGACGGCATGACTTTTTATTTGTTTTTGACATAACTTGTATTTTATGATTTTCGAAATGCCGCGGCATGACTTTTTATTTTTTTTGACATGACTTGTATTTTATGATTTTCGATATGCCGCAGAATGTCTTTTATTTGTTTTTGACATGACTATTGTTTTTTTTATGTTCGACTTGCCACGGCATGACTTTTTATTTGTTTTTGACTTGACTTGTATTTTATGATTTTCGACATTTCGACAGCATGACTTTTTTTTTTGTTTTTGACTTGACTTGTACTTTATGATTTTCGACATGACTTTTTATTTGTTTTTGACATAACTTGTATTTTATTATTTTCGACATTTCAACGGAATTACTTTTTATTAGTTTATGACTTGACTTGTATTTTATGATTTTCGTCATTTCGACCGCATGACTTTTTATTTGTTTTTGACATAACTTGTATTTTATGATTTTCGAAATGCCGCGGCATGACTTTTTATTTTTTTTGACATGACTTGTATTTTATGATTTTCGATATGCCGCAGAATGACTTTTATTTGTTTTTGACATGACTATTTTTTTTTATTTTCGACATTTCGACGGCATGACTTTTTATTTGTTTTTGACATGACTTGTATTTTATGATTTTCGATATGCCGCAGAATGACTTTTATTTGTTTTTGACATGACTATTTTTTTTTTTATTTTCGACAATTCGAAGGCATGACTTTTTATTTGTTTTTGACATGACTTGTATTTTATGATTTTTGACGTGCCGCGGCATGTCTTTTATTTGTTTTTGACATGACTATTGTTTTTTTTATGTTCGACTTGCCACGGCATGACTTTTTATTTGTTTTTGACATGACTTGTATTTTATTATTTTCGACATTTCGACGGCATGACTTTTTATTTGTTGATGACATGACTTGTATTTTATGATTTTCGAACTTGCCGCGGAATGACTTTTAATTGTTTTTGACATGACCTTTATTTTATTATTTTCGACATTTCGACGGCATGACTTTTTATTTGTTTTTGACGTGACTTGTGTTTTATGACTTTCGATATGCCGCGGCATGTCTTTTATTTGTTTTTGAAATGACCTTTATTTTATTATTTTCGACATTTCGACGGCATGACTTTTTATTTTTTTTTGACTTGACTTGTATTTTATGATTTTCGACATTTCGACAGTATGACTTTTTATTTGTTTTTGACATGACTTGTATTTTATGATTTTTGACGTGCCGCGGCATGTCTTTTATTTGTTTTTGACATGACTATTGTTTTTTTTATGTTCGACTTGCCACGGCATGACTTTTTATTTGTTTTTGACATGACTTGTATTTTATTATTTTCGACATTTCGACGGCATGACTTTTTATTTGTTGATGACATGACTTGTATTCAATGATTTTTATTCAATGATTTTCGAACTTGCCGCGGAATGACTTTTAATTGTTTTTGACATGACCTTTATTTTATTATTTTCGACATTTCGACGGCATGACTTTTTATTTGTTTTTGACTTAACTTGTATTTTATAATTTTCGACATTTCGACAGCATGACTTTTTGTTTTGTTTTTGACTTGACTTGTACTTTATGATTTTCGGCATGACTTTTTATTTGTTTTTTACATGACTTGTATTTTAGGATTTTCGACATGCCGCTGCATGACTTTTTATTTGTTTTTGACATGACTTGTATTTTAGGATTTTTGACATGCCTCAGCATGACTTTTTATTTGTTTTTGACATGACTTGTATTCTATGATTTTCGAAATGCCGGGTACGGGGCATGACTTTTTATTTGTTTTTGACATGACTTATTTCATGATTTTCGACATGCCGCGGCATTTCTTTTTATTTGTTTTTGACATAACTTGTATTTTATGATTTTCGAAATGCCGCGGCATGACTTTTTATTTTTTTTGACATGACTTGTATTTTATGATTTTCGATATGCCGCAGAATGACTTTTATTTGTTTTTGACATGACTATTTTTTTTTATTTTCAACATTTCGACGGCATGACTTTTTATTTGTTTTTGACATGACTTGTATTTTATGATTTTTGACGTGCCGCGGCATGTCTTTTATTTGTTTTTGACATGACTATTGTTTTTTTTATGTTCGACTTGCCACGGCATGACTTTTTATTTGTTTTTGACATGACTTGTATTTTATTATTTTCGACATTTCGACGGCATGACTTTTTATTTGTTGATGACATGACTTGTATTTTATGATTTTCGAACTTGCCGCGGAATGACTTTTAATTGTTTTTGACATGACCTTTATTTTATTATTTTCGACATTTCGACGGCATGACTTTTTATTTGTTTTTGACGTGACTTGTGTTTTATGACTTTCAATATGCCGCGGCATGTCTTTTATTTGTTTTTGAAATGACCTTTATTTTATTATTTTCGACATTTCGACGGCATGACTTTTTATTTTTTTTTGACTTGACTTGTATTTTATGATTTTCGACATTTCGACAGTATGACTTTTTATTTGTTTTTGACATGACTTGTATTTTATGATTTTTGACGTGCCGCGGCATGTCTTTTATTTGTTTTTGACATGACTATTGTTTTTTTTATGTTCGACTTGCCACGGCATGACTTTTTATTTGTTTTTGACATGACTTGTATTTTATTATTTTCGACATTTCGACGGCATGACTTTTTATTTGTTGATGACATGACTTGTATTCAATGATTTTTATTCAATGATTTTCGAACTTGCCGCGGAATGACTTTTAATTGTTTTTGACATGACCTTTATTTTATTATTTTCGACATTTCGACGGCATGACTTTTTATTTGTTTTTGACTTGACTTGTATTTTATAATTTTCGACATTTCGACAGCATGACTTTTTGTTTTGTTTTTGACTTGACTTGTACTTTATGATTTTCGGCATGACTTTTTATTTGTTTTTTACATGACTTGTATTTTAGGATTTTCGACATGCCGCTGCATGACTTTTTATTTGTTTTTGACATGACTTGTATTTTAGGATTTTTGACATGCCTCAGCATGACTTTTTATTTGTTTTTGACATGACTTGTATTCTATGATTTTCGAAATGCCGGGTACGGGGCATGACTTTTTATTTGTTTTTGACATGACTTATTTCATGATTTTCGACATGCCGCGGCATTTCTTTTTATTTGTTTTTGACATAACTTGTATTTTATGATTTTCGAAATGCCGCGGCATGACTTTTTATTTTTTTTGACATGACTTGTATTTTATGATTTTCGATATGCCGCAGAATGACTTTTATTTGTTTTTGACATGACTATTTTTTTTTATTTTCAACATTTCGACGGCATGACTTTTTATTTGTTTTTGACATGACTTGTATTTTATGATTTTTGACGTGCCGCGGCATGTCTTTTATTTGTTTTTGACATGACTATTGTTTTTTTTATGTTCGACTTGCCACGGCATGACTTTTTATTTGTTTTTGACATGACTTGTATTTTATTATTTTCGACATTTCGACGGCATGACTTTTTATTTGTTGATGACATGACTTGTATTTTATGATTTTCGAACTTGCCGCGGAATGACTTTTAATTGTTTTTGACATGACCTTTATTTTATTATTTTCGACATTTCGACGGCATGACTTTTTATTTGTTTTTGACGTGACTTGTGTTTTATGACTTTCGATATGCCGCGACATGTCTTTTATTTGTTTTTGAAATGACCTTTATTTTATTATTTTCGACATTTCGACGGCATGACTTTTTATTTTTTTTTGACTTGACTTGTATTTTATGATTTTCGACATTTCGACAGCATGACTTTTTATTTGTTTTTGACATGACTTGTATTTTATGATTTTTGACGTGCCGCGGCATGTCTTTTATTTGTTTTTGACATGACTATTGTTTTTTTTATGTTCGACTTGCCACGGCATGACTTTTTATTTGTTTTTGACATGACTTGTATTTTATTATTTTCGACATTTCGACGGCATGACTTTTTATTTGTTGATGACATGACTTGTATTCAATGATTTTTATTCAATGATTTTCGAACTTGCCGCGGAATGACTTTTAATTGTTTTTGACATGACCTTTATTTTATTATTTTCGACATTTCGACGGCATGACTTTTTATTTGTTTTTGACATGACTTGTATTCTATGATTTTCGATATGCCGCAGAATGACTTTTATTTGTTTTTGACATGACTATTTTTTTTTTTATTTTCGACAATTCGAAGGCATGACTTTTTATTTGTTTTTGACATGACTTGTATTTTATGATTTTTGACGTGCCGCGGCATGTCTTTTATTTGTTTTTGACATGACTATTGTTTTTTTTATGTTCGACTTGCCACGGCATGACTTTTTATTTGTTTTTGACATGACTTGTATTTTATTATTTTCGACATTTCGACGGCATGACTTTTTATTTGTTGATGACATGACTTGTATTTTATGATTTTCGAACTTGCCGCGGAATGACTTTTAATTGTTTTTGACATGACCTTTATTTTATTATTTTCGACATTTCGACGGCATGACTTTTTATTTGTTTTTGACGTGACTTGTGTTTTATGACTTTCGATATGCCGCGGCATGTCTTTTATTTGTTTTTGAAATGACCTTTATTTTATTATTTTCGACATTTCGACGGCATGACTTTTTATTTTTTTTTGACTTGACTTGTATTTTATGATTTTCGACATTTCGACAGTATGACTTTTTATTTGTTTTTGACATGACTTGTATTTTATGATTTTTGACGTGCCGCGGCATGTCTTTTATTTGTTTTTGACATGACTATTGTTTTTTTTATGTTCGACTTGCCACGGCATGACTTTTTATTTGTTTTTGACTTGACTTGTATTTTATGATTTTCGACATTTCGACAGCATGACTTTTTTTTTTGTTTTTGACTTGACTTGTACTTTATGATTTTCGACATGACTTTTTATTTGTTTTTGACATAACTTGTATTTTATTATTTTCGACATTTCAACGGAATTACTTTTTATTAGTTTATGACTTGACTTGTATTTTATGATTTTCGTCATTTCGACCGCATGACTTTTTATTTTTTTTTGACATGACTTGTATTTTATGATTTTTGACATGACTTTTTATTTGTTTTTGACATGACTATTTTTTTTTATTTTCAACATGCCGCGGCATGACTTTTTATTTGTTTTTGACTTGACTTGTATTTTATGATTTTCGACATTTCGACAGCATGACTTTTATTTGTTTTTGACATGACTATTTTTTTTTTATTTTTGACATTTCGACGGCATGACTTTTTATTTGTTTTTGACATAACTTGTATTTTATGATTTTCGAAATGCCGCGGCATGACTTTTTATTTTTTTTGACATGACTTGTATTTTATGATTTTCGATATGCCGCAGAATGTCTTTTATTTGTTTTTGACATGACTATTGTTTTTTTTATGTTCGACTTGCCACGGCATGACTTTTTATTTGTTTTTGACATGACTTATATTTTATTATTTTCGACATTTCGACAGCATGACTTTTTATTTGTTTTTGACTTGACTTGTATTTTATGATTTTCGACATTTCGACAGCATGACTTTTTTTTTTGTTTTTGACTTGACTTGTACTTTATGATTTTCGACATGACTTTTTATTTGTTTTTGACATAACTTGTATTTTATTATTTTCGACATTTCAACGGAATTACTTTTTATTAGTTTATGACTTGACTTGTATTTTATGATTTTCGTCATTTCGACCGCATGACTTTTTATTTGTTTTTGACATAACTTGTATTTTATGATTTTCGAAATGCCGCGGCATAACTTTTTATTTTTTTTGACATGACTTGTATTTTGACTATTTTTTTTTATTTTCGACATTTCGACGGCATGACTTTTTATTTGTTTTTGACATGACTTGTATTTTATGATTTTCGATATGCCGCAGAATGACTTTTATTTGTTTTTGACATGACTATTTTTTTTTTTATTTTCGACAATTCGAAGGCATGACTTTTTATTTGTTTTTGACATGACTTGTATTTTATGATTTTTGACGTGCCGCGGCATGTCTTTTATTTGTTTTTGACATGACTATTGTTTTTTTTATGTTCGACTTGCCACGGCATGACTTTTTATTTGTTTTTGACATGACTTGTATTTTATTATTTTCGACATTTCGACGGCATGACTTTTTATTTGTTGATGACATGACTTGTATTTTATGATTTTCGAACTTGCCGCGGAATGACTTTTAATTGTTTTTGACATGACCTTTATTTTATTATTTTCGACATTTCGACGGCATGACTTTTTATTTGTTTTTGACGTGACTTGTGTTTTATGACTTTCGATATGCCGCGGCATGTCTTTTATTTGTTTTTGAAATGACCTTTATTTTATTATTTTCGACATTTCGACGGCATGACTTTTTATTTTTTTTTGACTTGACTTGTATTTTATGATTTTCGACATTTCGACAGTATGACTTTTTATTTGTTTTTGACATGACTTGTATTTTATGATTTTTGACGTGCCGCGGCATGTCTTTTATTTGTTTTTGACATGACTATTGTTTTTTTTATGTTCGACTTGCCACGGCATGACTTTTTATTTGTTTTTGACATGACTTGTATTTTATTATTTTCGACATTTCGACGGCATGACTTTTTATTTGTTGATGACATGACTTGTATTCAATGATTTTTATTCAATGATTTTCGAACTTGCCGCGGAATGACTTTTAATTGTTTTTGACATGACCTTTATTTTATTATTTTCGACATTTCGACGGCATGACTTTTTATTTGTTTTTGACTTGACTTGTATTTTATAATTTTCGACATTTCGACAGCATGACTTTTTGTTTTGTTTTTGACTTGACTTGTACTTTATGATTTTCAGCATGACTTTTTATTTGTTTTTGACATAACTTGTATTTTATGATTTTCGAAATGCCGCGGCATGACTTTTTATTTTTTTTGACATGACTTGTATTTTATGATTTTCGACATTTCGACAGCATGACTTTTTATTTTTTTTGACATAACTTGTATTTTATGATTTTCGATATGCCGCAGAATGACTTTTATTTGTTTTTGACATGACTATTGTTTTTTTTATGTTCGACTTGCCACGGCATGACTTTTTATTTGTTTTTGACATGACTTGTATTTTATTATTTTCGACATTTCGACAGCATGACTTTTTATTTGTTTTTGACTTGACTTGTATTTTATGATTTTCGACATTTCGACAGCATGACTTTTTTTTTTGTTTTTGACTTGACTTGTACTTTATGATTTTCGACATGACTTTTTATTTGTTTTTGACATAACTTGCATTTTATTATTTTCGACATTTCAACGGAATTACTTTTTATTAGTTTATGACTTGACTTGTATTTTATGATTTTCGTCATTTCGACCGCATGACTTTTTATTTTTTTTTGACATGACTTGTATTTTATGATTTTTGACATGACTTTTTATTTGTTTTTGACATGACTATTTTTTTTTATTTTCAACATGCCGCGGCATGACTTTTTATTTGTTTTTGACATGACTTGTATTTTATGATTTTCGATATGCCGCAGAATGACTTTTATTTGTTTTTGACATGACTATTTTTTTTTTATTTTCGACAATTCGACGGCATGACTTTTTATTTGTTTTTGACATGACTTGTATTTTATGATTTTTGACGTGCCGCGGCATGTCTTTTATTTGTTTTTGACATGACTATTGTTTTTTTTATGTTCGACTTGCCACGGCATGACTTTTTATTTGTTTTTGACATGACTTGTATTTTATGATTTTCGACATTTCGACGGCATGACTTTTTATTTGTTGATGACATGACTTGTATTCAATGATTTTTATTCAATGATTTTCGAACTTGCCGCGGAATGACTTTTAATTGTTTTTGACATGACCTTTATTTTATTATTTTCGACATTTCGACGGCATGACTTTTTATTTGTTTTTGACGTGACTTGTGTTTTATGACTTTCGATATGCCGCGGCATGTCTTTTATTTGTTTTTGAAATGACCTTTATTTTATTATTTTCGACATTTCGACGGCATGACTTTTTATTTTTTTTTGACATGACTTGTATTTTATGATTTTTGACATTCCGCAGCATGACTTTTTATTTGTTTTTGACATGACTTGTATTTTATGATTTTCGACATTTCGACGGCATGACTTTTTATTTGTTGATGACATGACTTGTATTCAATGATTTTTATTCAATGATTTTCGAACTTGCCGCGGCATGTCTTTTATTTGTTTTTGAAATGACCTTTATTTTATTCTTTTCGACATTTCGACGGCATGACTTTTTATTTGTTTTTGACATGACTTGTATTTTATTATTTTCGACATTTCGACAGCATGACTTTTTATTTGTTTTTGACATAACTTGTATTTTATGATTTTCGAAATGCCGCGGCATGACTTTTTATTTGTTTTTGACATGACTTGTATTTTATTATTTTCGACATTTCGACAGCATGACTTTTTATTTGTTTTTGACTTGACTTGTATTTTATGATTTTCGACATTTCGACAGCATGACTTTTTTTTTTGTTTTTGACTTGACTTGTACTTTATGATTTTCGACATGACTTTTTATTTGTTTTTGACATAACTTGTATTTTATTATTTTCGACATTTCAACGGAATTACTTTTTATTAGTTTATGACTTGACTTGTATTTTATGATTTTCGTCATTTCGACCGCATGACTTTTTATTTTTTTTTGACATGACTTGTATTTTATGATTTTTGACATGACTTTTTATTTGTTTTTGACATGACTATTTTTTTTTATTTTCAACATGCCGCGGCATGACTTTTTATTTGTTTTTGACTTGACTTGTATTTTATGATTTTCGACATTTCGACAGCATGACTTTTATTTGTTTTTGACATGACTATTTTTTTTTTATTTTTGACATTTCGACGGCATGACTTTTTATTTGTTTTTGACATAACTTGTATTTTATGATTTTCGAAATGCCGCGGCATGACTTTTTATTTTTTTTGACATGACTTGTATTTTATGATTTTCGATATGCCGCAGAATGTCTTTTATTTGTTTTTGACATGACTATTGTTTTTTTTATGTTCGACTTGCCACGGCATGACTTTTTATTTGTTTTTGACTTGACTTGTATTTTATGATTTTCGACATTTCGACAGCATGACTTTTTTTTTTGTTTTTGACTTGACTTGTACTTTATGATTTTCGACATGACTTTTTATTTGTTTTTGACATAACTTGTATTTTATTATTTTCGACATTTCAACGGAATTACTTTTTATTAGTTTATGACTTGACTTGTATTTTATGATTTTCGTCATTTCGACCGCATGACTTTTTATTTGTTTTTGACATAACTTGTATTTTATGATTTTCGAAATGCCGCGGCATGACTTTTTATTTTTTTTGACATGACTTGTATTTTATGATTTTCGATATGCCGCAGAATGACTTTTATTTGTTTTTGACATGACTATTTTTTTTTATTTTCGACATTTCGACGGCATGACTTTTTATTTGTTTTTGACATGACTTGTATTTTATGATTTTCGATATGCCGCAGAATGACTTTTATTTGTTTTTGACATGACTATTTTTTTTTTTATTTTCGACAATTCGAAGGCATGACTTTTTATTTGTTTTTGACATGACTTGTATTTTATGATTTTTGACGTGCCGCGGCATGTCTTTTATTTGTTTTTGACATGACTATTGTTTTTTTTATGTTCGACTTGCCACGGCATGACTTTTTATTTGTTTTTGACATGACTTGTATTTTATTATTTTCGACATTTCGACGGCATGACTTTTTATTTGTTGATGACATGACTTGTATTTTATGATTTTCGAACTTGCCGCGGAATGACTTTTAATTGTTTTTGACATGACCTTTATTTTATTATTTTCGACATTTCGACGGCATGACTTTTTATTTGTTTTTGACGTGACTTGTGTTTTATGACTTTCGATATGCCGCGGCATGTCTTTTATTTGTTTTTGAAATGACCTTTATTTTATTATTTTCGACATTTCGACGGCATGACTTTTTATTTTTTTTTGACTTGACTTGTATTTTATGATTTTCGACATTTCGACAGTATGACTTTTTATTTGTTTTTGACATGACTTGTATTTTATGATTTTTGACGTGCCGCGGCATGTCTTTTATTTGTTTTTGACATGACTATTGTTTTTTTTATGTTCGACTTGCCACGGCATGACTTTTTATTTGTTTTTGACATGACTTGTATTTTATTATTTTCGACATTTCGACGGCATGACTTTTTATTTGTTGATGACATGACTTGTATTCAATGATTTTTATTCAATGATTTTCGAACTTGCCGCGGAATGACTTTTAATTGTTTTTGACATGACCTTTATTTTATTATTTTCGACATTTCGACGGCATGACTTTTTATTTGTTTTTGACTTAACTTGTATTTTATAATTTTCGACATTTCGACAGCATGACTTTTTGTTTTGTTTTTGACTTGACTTGTACTTTATGATTTTCGGCATGACTTTTTATTTGTTTTTTACATGACTTGTATTTTAGGATTTTCGACATGCCGCTGCATGACTTTTTATTTGTTTTTGACATGACTTGTATTTTAGGATTTTTGACATGCCTCAGCATGACTTTTTATTTGTTTTTGACATGACTTGTATTCTATGATTTTCGAAATGCCGGGTACGGGGCATGACTTTTTATTTGTTTTTGACATGACTTATTTCATGATTTTCGACATGCCGCGGCATTTCTTTTTATTTGTTTTTGACATAACTTGTATTTTATGATTTTCGAAATGCCGCGGCATGACTTTTTATTTTTTTTGACATGACTTGTATTTTATGATTTTCGATATGCCGCAGAATGACTTTTATTTGTTTTTGACATGACTATTTTTTTTTATTTTCAACATTTCGACGGCATGACTTTTTATTTGTTTTTGACATGACTTGTATTTTATGATTTTTGACGTGCCGCGGCATGTCTTTTATTTGTTTTTGACATGACTATTGTTTTTTTTATGTTCGACTTGCCACGGCATGACTTTTTATTTGTTTTTGACATGACTTGTATTTTATTATTTTCGACATTTCGACGGCATGACTTTTTATTTGTTGATGACATGACTTGTATTTTATGATTTTCGAACTTGCCGCGGAATGACTTTTAATTGTTTTTGACATGACCTTTATTTTATTATTTTCGACATTTCGACGGCATGACTTTTTATTTGTTTTTGACGTGACTTGTGTTTTATGACTTTCGATATGCCGCGGCATGTCTTTTATTTGTTTTTGAAATGACCTTTATTTTATTATTTTCGACATTTCGACGGCATGACTTTTTATTTTTTTTTGACTTGACTTGTATTTTATGATTTTCGACATTTCGACAGCATGACTTTTTATTTGTTTTTGACATGACTTGTATTTTATGATTTTTGACGTGCCGCGGCATGTCTTTTATTTGTTTTTGACATGACTATTGTTTTTTTTATGTTCGACTTGCCACGGCATGACTTTTTATTTGTTTTTGACATGACTTGTATTTTATTATTTTCGACATTTCGACGGCATGACTTTTTATTTGTTGATGACATGACTTGTATTCAATGATTTTTATTCAATGATTTTCGAACTTGCCGCGGAATGACTTTTAATTGTTTTTGACATGACCTTTATTTTATTATTTTCGACATTTCGACGGCATGACTTTTTATTTGTTTTTGACATGACTTGTATTCTATGATTTTCGAAATGCCGGGTACGGGGCATGACTTTTTATTTGTTTTTGACATGACTTATTTCATGATTTTCGACATGCCGCGGCATGACTTTTTATTTTTTTTGACATGACTTGTATTTTATGATTTTCGAAATGCCGCGGCATGACTTTTTATTTTTTTTGACATGACTTGTATTTTATGATTTTCGATATGCCGCAGAATGACTTTTATTTGTTTTTGACATGACTATTTTTTTTTATTTTCGACATTTCGACGGCATGACTTTTTATTTGTTTTTGACATGACTTGTATTTTATGATTTTTGACGTGCCGCGGCATGTCTTTTATTTGTTTTTGACATGACTATTGTTTTTTTTATGTTCGACTTGCCACGGCATGACTTTTTATTTGTTTTTGACATGACTTGTATTTTATTATTTTCGACATTTCGACGGCATGACTTTTTATTTGTTGATGACATGACTTGTATTTTATGATTTTCGAACTTGCCGCGGAATGACTTTTAATTGTTTTTGACATGACCTTTATTTTATTATTTTCGACATTTCGACGGCATGACTTTTTATTTGTTTTTGACGTGACTTGTGTTTTATGACTTTCGATATGCCGCGGCATGTCTTTTATTTGTTTTTGAAATGACCTTTATTTTATTATTTTCGACATTTCGACGGCATGACTTTTTATTTTTTTTTGACTTGACTTGTATTTTATGATTTTCGACATTTCGACAGCATGACTTTTTATTTGTTTTTGACATGACTTGTATTTTATGATTTTTGACGTGCCGCGGCATGTCTTTTATTTGTTTTTGACATGACTATTGTTTTTTTTATGTTCGACTTGCCACGGCATGACTTTTTATTTGTTTTTGACATGACTTGTATGTTATTATTTTCGACATTTCGACGGCATGACTTTTTATTTGTTGATGACATGACTTGTATTCAATGATTTTTATTCAATGATTTTCGAACTTGCCGCGGAATGACTTTTAATTGTTTTTGACATGACCTTTATTTTATTATTTTCGACATTTCGACGGCATGACTTTTTATTTGTTTTTGACATGACTTGTATTCTATGATTTTCGAAATGCCGGGTACGGGGCATGACTTTTTATTTGTTTTTGACATGACTTATTTCATGATTTTCGACATGCCGCGGCATGACTTTTTATTTTTTTTGACATGACTTGTATTTTATGATTTTCGAAATGCCGCGGCATGACTTTTTATTTTTTTTGACATGACTTGTATTTTATGATTTTCGATATGCCGCAGAATGACTTTTATTTGTTTTTGACATGACTATTTTTTTTTATTTTCGACATTTCGACGGCATGACTTTTTATTTGTTTTTGACATGACTTGTATTTTATGATTTTTGACGTGCCGCGGCATGTCTTTTATTTGTTTTTGACATGACTATTGTTTTTTTTATGTTCGACTTGCCACGGCATGACTTTTTATTTGTTTTTGACATGACTTGTATTTTATTATTTTCGACATTTCGACGG
The DNA here is from genome assembly GCF_043250625.1 of Sebastes fasciatus. Taxonomy (NCBI): domain Eukaryota; kingdom Metazoa; phylum Chordata; class Actinopteri; order Perciformes; family Sebastidae; genus Sebastes; species Sebastes fasciatus. Next base: position 43,045 of record NC_133802.1, read on the forward strand.
CATGACTTTTTATTTGTTGATGACATGACTTGTATTCAATGATTTTTATTCAATGATTTTCGAACTTGCCGCGGAATGACTTTTAATTGTTTTTGACATGACCTTTATTTTATTATTTTCGACATTTCGACGGCATGACTTTTTATTTGTTTTTGACGTGACTTGTGTTTTATGACTTTCGATATGCCGCGGCATGTCTTTTATTTGTTTTTGAAATTACCTTTATTTTATTATTTTCGACATTTCGACGGCATGACTTTTTATTTTTTTTTGACATGACTTGTATTTTATGATTTTCGAAAAATTTTTGACATGACTTGTATTTTTTGATTTTCGACTTACTGCGGCATTTCTTTTTTTTTTTTTTGACATAACTTGTATTTAATGATTTTTGACATGCCGCTACATGACTTTTTATTTATTTTTTACTTGACTTGTATTTCATTATTTTCGACATTTCGACAGCATGACTTTTTATTTGTTTTTGACTTGACTTGTATTTTATGATTTTCGACATTTCGACGGCATGACTTTTTTTTTTTTTTTGACATGACTATTGTTTTTTTTATGTTCGACTTGCCGCGGCTTGAATTTTTATTTGTTTTTGACATGACTTGTATTTTATGATTTTCGACATGCCGCTACATGACTATTTATTTGTTTTTGACATGACTTGTATTTAATGATATTTGACATGCCGCTACATGACTTTTTATTTGTTTTTGACATGACTTGTATTTTATGATTTTCGACATGCCGCGGAATGACTTTTATTTGTTTTTGACATGACTATTGTTTTTTTTATGTTCGACTTGCCGCGGCATGATTTTTTATTTGTTTCTGACATGACTTGTATTTAATGTTTTTTGACATGCCGCTACATGACTTTTTATTTGTTTGTTTTACTTGTATTTTATTATTTTTGACATTTCGACAGCATGACTTTTTATTTGTTTTTGACTTGACTTGTATTTTATGATTTTCGACATTTCGACAGCATGACTTTTTATTTGTTTTTGACTTGACTTGTATTTTATGATTTTCGACATTTCGACGGCATGACTTTTTTTTTTTTTTTGACATGACTATTGTTTTTTTTATGTTCGACTTGCCGCGGCTTGAATTTTTATTTGTTTTTGACATGACTTGTATTTTATGATTTTCGACATGCCGCTACATGACTATTTATTTGTTTTTGACATGACTTGTATGTAATGATATTTGACATGCCGCTATATGACTTTTTATTTGTTTTTGACATGACTTGTATTTTATGATTTTCGACATGCCGCGGAATGACTTTTATTTGTTTTTGACATGACTATTGTTTTTTTTATGTTCGACTTGCCGCGGCATGATTTTTTATTTGTTTTTGACTTGACTTGTATTTTATGATTTTCGACATTTCGACAGCATGACTTTTTTTTTTGTTTGTGACTTGACTTGTACTTTATTATTTTCGACATGACTTTTTATTTGTTTTTGACATAACTTGTATTTTATTATTTTCGACATTTCAACGGAATTACTTTTTATTAGTTTATGACTTGACTTGTATTTTATGATTTTCGTCATTTCGACCGCATGACTTTTTATTTGTTTTTGACATGACTTGTATTTTATGATTTTTGACGTGCCGCGGCATGTCTTTTATTTGTTTTTGACATGACTATTGTTTTTTTTATGTTCGACTTGCCACGGCATGACTTTTTATTTGTTTTTGACATGACTTGTATTTTATTATTTTCGACATTTCGACGGCATGACTTTTTATTTGTTGATGACATGACTTGTATTCAATGATTTTTATTCAATGATTTTCGAACTTGCCGCGGAATGACTTTTAATTGTTTTTGACATGACCTTTATTTTATTATTTTCGACATTTCGACGGCATGACTTTTTATTTGTTTTTGACGTGACTTGTGTTTTATGACTTTCGATATGCCGCGGCATGTCTTTTATTTGTTTTTGAAATGACCTTTATTTTATTATTTTCGACATTTCGACGGCATGACTTTTTATTTGTTTTTGACATGACTTGTATTTTATGATTTTCGAACTTGCCGCGGAATGACTTTTAATTGTTTTTGACATGACCTTTATTTTATTATTTTCGACATTTCGACGGCATGACTTTTTATTTGTTTTTGACATGACTTGTATTTTATTATTTTCGACATTTCGACGGCATGACTTTTTATTTGTTGATGACATGACTTGTATTCAATGATTTTTATTCAATGATTTTCGAACTTGCCGCGGAATGACTTTTAATTGTTTTTGACATGACCTTTATTTTATTATTTTCGACATTTCGACGGCATGACTTTTTATTTGTTTTTGACGTGACTTGTGTTTTATGACTTTCGATATGCCGCGGCATGTCTTTTATTTGTTTTTGAAATTACCTTTATTTTATTATTTTCGACATTTCGACGGCATGACTTTTTATTTTTTTTTGACATGACTTGTATTTTATGATTTTCGAAAATTTTTTGACATGACTTGTATTTTTTGATTTTCGACTTGCTGCGGCATTTCTTTTTTTTTTTTTTGACATAACTTGTATTTAATGATTTTTGACATGCCGCTACATGACTTTTTATTTGTTTTTTACTTGACTTGTATTTTATTATTTTCGACATTTCGACAGCATGACTTTTTATTTGTTTTTGACTTGACTTGTATTTTATGATTTTCGACATTTCGACGGCATGACTTTTTTTTTTTTTTTGACATGACTATTGTTTTTTTTATGTTCGACTTGCCGCGGCTTGAATTTTTATTTGTTTTTGACATGACTTGTATTTTATGATTTTCGACATGCCGCTACATGACTATTTATTTGTTTTTGACATGACTTGTATTTAATGATATTTGACATGCCGCTACATGACTTTTTATTTGTTTTTGACATGACTTGTATTTTATGATTTTCGACATGCCGCGGAATGACTTTTATTTGTTTTTGACATGACTATTGTTTTTTTTATGTTCGACTTGCCGCGGCATGATTTTTTATTTGTTTCTGACATGACTTGTATTTAATGTTTTTTGACATGCCGCTACATGACTTTTTATTTGTTTGTTTTACTTGTATTTTATTATTTTTGACATTTCGACAGCATGACTTTTTATTTGTTTTTGACTTGACTTGTATTTTATGATTTTCGACATTTCGACAGCATGACTTTTTTTTTTTTTTTGACTTGACTTGTACTTTATGATTTTCGACATGACTTTTTATTTGTTTTTGACATAACTTGTATTTTATTATTTTCGACATTTCAACGGAATTACTTTTTATTAGTTTATGACTTGACTTGTATTTTATGATTTTCGTCATTTCGACCGCATGACTTTTTATTTGTTTTTGACATGACTTGTATTTTATGATTTTCGACATGCCGCTACATGACTTTTTATTTGTTTTTGACATGACTTGTATTTTATTATTTTCGACATTTCGACAGCATGACTTTTTATTTGTTTTTGACTTGACTTGTATTTTATGATTTTCGACATTTCGACAGCATGACTTTTTTTGTTTGTGACTTGACTTGTACTTTATTATTTTCGACATGACTTTTTATTTGTTTTTGACATAACTTGTATTTTATTATTTTCGACATTTCAACGGAATTACTTTTTATTAGTTTATGACTTGACTTGTATTTTATGATTTTCGTCATTTCGACGGCATGACTTTTTATTTGTTGATGACATGACTTGTATTCAATGATTTTTATTCAATGATTTTCGAACTTGCCGCGGAATGACTTTTAATTGTTTTTGACATGACCTTTATTTTATTATTTTCGACATTTCGACGGCATGACTTTTTATTTGTTTTTGACGTGACTTGTGTTTTATGACTTTCGATATGCCGCGGCATGTCTTTTATTTGTTTTTGAAATGACCTTTATTTTATTATTTTCGACATTTCGACGGCATGACTTTTTATTTGTTTTTGACGTGACTTGTGTTTTATGACTTTCGATATGCCGCGGCATGTCTTTTATTTGTTTTTGAAATTACCTTTATTTTATTATTTTCGACATTTCGACGGCATGACTTATTATTTTTTTTTGACATGACTTGTATTTTATGATTTTCGAAAATTTTTTGACATGACTTGTATTTTTTGATTTTCGACTTGCTGCGGCATTTCTTTTTTTTTTTTTTGACATAACTTGTATTTAATGATTTTTGACATGCCGCTACATGACTTTTTATTTGTTTTTTACTTGACTTGTATTTTATTATTTTCGACATTTCGACAGCATGACTTTTTATTTGTTTTTGACTTGACTTGTATTTTATGATTTTCGACATTTCGACGGCATGACTTTTTTTTTTTTTTTGACATGACTATTGTTTTTTTTCTGTTCGACTTGCCGCGGCTTGAATTTTTATTTGTTTTTGACATGACTTGTATTTTATGATTTTCGACATGCCGCTACATGACTATTTATTTGTTTTTGACATGACTTGTATTTTATGATTTTCGACATGCCGCGGAATGACTTTTATTTGTTTTTGACATGACTATTGTTTTTTTTATGTTCGACTTGCCGCGGCATGATTTTTTATTTGTTTCTGACATGACTTGTATTTAATGTTTTTTGACATGCCGCTACATGACTTTTTATTTGTTTGTTTTACTTGTATTTTATTATTTTCGACATTTCGACAGCATGACTTTTTTTTTTTTTTTGACTTGACTTGACTTGTACTTTATGATTTTCGACATGACTTTTTATTTGTTTTTGACATAACTTGTATTTTATTATTTTCGACATTTCAACGGAATTACTTTTTATTAGTTTATGACTTGACTTGTATTTTATGATTTTCGTCATTTCGACCGCATGACTTTTTATTTGTTTTTGACATGACTTGTATTTTATGATTTTCGACATGCCGCTACATGACTTTTTATTTGTTTTTGACATGACTTGTATTTTATTATTTTCGACATTTCGACAGCATGACTTTTTATTTGTTTTTGACTTGACTTGTATTTTATGATTTTCGACATTTCGACAGCATGACTTTTTTTGTTTGTGACTTGACTTGTACTTTATTATTTTCGACATGACTTTTTATTTGTTTTTGACATAACTTGTATTTTATTATTTTCGACATTTCAACGGAATTACTTTTTATTAGTTTATGACTTGACTTGTATTTTATGATTTTCGTCATTTCGACCGCATGACTTTTTATTTTTTTTTTGACATGACTTGTATTTTATGATTTTTGACATGACTTTTTATTTGTTTTTGACATGACTATTTTTTTTTATTTTCAACATGCCGCGGCATGACTTTTTATTTGTTTTTGACTTGACTTGTATTTTATGATTTTCGACATTTCGACAGCATGACTTTTTATTTGTTTTTGACATAACTTGTATTTTATGATTTTCGAAATGCCGCGGCATGACTTTTTATTTTTTTTGACATGACTTGTATTTTATGATTTTCGATATGCCGCAGAATGACTTTTATTTGTTTTTGACATGACTATTTTTTTTTATTTTCGACATTTCGACGGCATGACTTTTTATTTGTTTTTGACATGACTTGTATTTTATTATTTTCGACATTTCGACGGCATGACTTTTTATTTGTTGATGACATGACTTGTATTCAATGATTTTTATTCAATGATTTTCGAACTTGCCGCGGAATGACTTTTAATTGTTTTTGACATGACCTTTATTTTATTATTTTCGACATTTCGACGGCATGACTTTTTATTAGTTTTTGACGTGACTTATATTTTATGATTTTTGACGCAGCATGACTTTTTATTTGTTTTTGACATGACTTGTATTTTATGATTTTCGAAAAATTTTTGACATGACTTGTATTTTATGATTTTCGACTTGCTGTGGCATTTCTTTTTTTTTTTTTGACATGACTTGTATTTAATGATTTTTGACATGCCGCTACATGACTTTTTATTTGTTTTTTACTTGACTTGTATTTTATTATTTTCGACATTTCGACAGCATGACTTTTTATTTGTTTTTGACTTGACTTGTATTTTATGATTTTCGACATTTCGACAGCATGACTTTTTATTTGTTTTTGACTTGACTTGTATTTTATTATTTTTGACATGCCGCTACATGACTTTTTATTTGTTTTTTACTTGACTTGTATTTTATTATTTTCGACATTTCGACAGCATGACTTTTTATTTGTTTTTGACTTGACTTGTATTTTATGATTTTCGACATTTCGACGGCATGACTTTTTTTTTTTTTTTTGACATGACTATTGTTTTTTTTATGTTCGACTTGCCGCGGCTTGAATTTTTATTTGTTTTTGACATGACTTGTATTTTATGATTTTCGACATGCCGCTACATGACTATTTATTTGTTTTTGACATGACTTGTATTTAATGATATTTGACATGCCGCTACATGACTTTTTATTTGTTTTTGACATGACTTGTATTTTATGATTTTCGACATGCCGCGGAATGACTTTTATTTGTTTTTGACATGACTATTGTTTTTTTTATGTTCGACTTGCCGCGGCATGATTTTTTATTTGTTTTTGACGTGACTTGTGTTTTATGACTTTCGATATGCCGCGGCATGTCTTTTATTTGTTTTTGAAATTACCTTTATTTTATTATTTTCGACATTTCGACGGCATGACTTATTATTTTTTTTTGACATGACTTGTATTTTATGATTTTCGAAAATTTTTTGACATGACTTGTATTTTTTGATTTTCGACTTGCTGCGGCATTTCTTTTTTTTTTTTTTGACATAACTTGTATTTAATGATTTTTGACATGCCGCTACATGACTTTTTATTTGTTTTTTACTTGACTTGTATTTTATTATTTTCGACATTTCGACAGCATGACTTTTTATTTGTTTTTGACTTGACTTGTATTTTATGATTTTCGACATTTCGACGGCATGACTTTTTTTTTTTTTTTGACATGACTATTGTTTTTTTTCTGTTCGACTTGCCGCGGCTTGAATTTTTATTTGTTTTTGACATGACTTGTATTTTATGATTTTCGACATGCCGCTACATGACTATTTATTTGTTTTTGACATGACTTGTATTTTATGATTTTCGACATGCCGCGGAATGACTTTTATTTGTTTTTGACATGACTATTGTTTTTTTTATGTTCGACTTGCCGCGGCATGATTTTTTATTTGTTTCTGACATGACTTGTATTTAATGTTTTTTGACATGCCGCTACATGACTTTTTATTTGTTTGTTTTACTTGTATTTTATTATTTTCGACATTTCGACAGCATGACTTTTTTTTTTTTTTTGACTTGACTTGACTTGTACTTTATGATTTTCGACATGACTTTTTATTTGTTTTTGACATAACTTGTATTTTATTATTTTCGACATTTCAACGGAATTACTTTTTATTAGTTTATGACTTGACTTGTATTTTATGATTTTCGTCATTTCGACCGCATGACTTTTTATTTGTTTTTGACATGACTTGTATTTTATGATTTTCGACATGCCGCTACATGACTTTTTATTTGTTTTTGACATGACTTGTATTTTATTATTTTCGACATTTCGACAGCATGACTTTTTATTTGTTTTTGACTTGACTTGTATTTTATGATTTTCGACATTTCGACAGCATGACTTTTTTTGTTTGTGACTTGACTTGTACTTTATTATTTTCGACATGACTTTTTATTTGTTTTTGACATAACTTGTATTTTATTATTTTCGACATTTCAACGGAATTACTTTTTATTAGTTTATGACTTGACTTGTATTTTATGATTTTCGTCATTTCGACCGCATGACTTTTTATTTTTTTTTTGACATGACTTGTATTTTATGATTTTTGACATGACTTTTTATTTGTTTTTGACATGACTATTTTTTTTTATTTTCAACATGCCGCGGCATGACTTTTTATTTGTTTTTGACTTGACTTGTATTTTATGATTTTCGACATTTCGACAGCATGACTTTTTATTTGTTTTTGACATAACTTGTATTTTATGATTTTCGAAATGCCGCGGCATGACTTTTTATTTTTTTTGACATGACTTGTATTTTATGATTTTCGATATGCCGCAGAATGACTTTTATTTGTTTTTGACATGACTATTTTTTTTTATTTTCGACATTTCGACGGCATGACTTTTTATTTGTTTTTGACATGACTTGTATTTTATTATTTTCGACATTTCGACGGCATGACTTTTTATTTGTTGATGACATGACTTGTATTCAATGATTTTTATTCAATGATTTTCGAACTTGCCGCGGAATGACTTTTAATTGTTTTTGACATGACCTTTATTTTATTATTTTCGACATTTCGACGGCATGACTTTTTATTAGTTTTTGACGTGACTTATATTTTATGATTTTTGACGCAGCATGACTTTTTATTTGTTTTTGACATGACTTGTATTTTATGATTTTCGAAAAATTTTTGACATGACTTGTATTTTATGATTTTCGACTTGCTGTGGCATTTCTTTTTTTTTTTTTGACATGACTTGTATTTAATGATTTTTGACATGCCGCTACATGACTTTTTATTTGTTTTTTACTTGACTTGTATTTTATTATTTTCGACATTTCGACAGCATGACTTTTTATTTGTTTTTGACTTGACTTGTATTTTATGATTTTCGACATTTCGACAGCATGACTTTTTATTTGTTTTTGACTTGACTTGTATTTTATTATTTTTGACATGCCGCTACATGACTTTTTATTTGTTTTTTACTTGACTTGTATTTTATTATTTTCGACATTTCGACAGCATGACTTTTTATTTGTTTTTGACTTGACTTGTATTTTATGATTTTCGACATTTCGACGGCATGACTTTTTTTTTTTTTTTTGACATGACTATTGTTTTTTTTATGTTCGACTTGCCGCGGCTTGAATTTTTATTTGTTTTTGACATGACTTGTATTTTATGATTTTCGACATGCCGCTACATGACTATTTATTTGTTTTTGACATGACTTGTATTTAATGATATTTGACATGCCGCTACATGACTTTTTATTTGTTTTTGACATGACTTGTATTTTATGATTTTCGACATGCCGCGGAATGACTTTTATTTGTTTTTGACATGACTATTGTTTTTTTTATGTTCGACTTGCCGCGGCATGATTTTTTATTTGTTTCTGACATGACTTGTATTTAATGATTTTTGACATGCCGCTACAAGACTTTTTATTTGTTTTTGACATGACTTGTATTTTATTATTTTCGACATTTCGACAGCATGACTTTTTATTTGTTTTTGACTTGACTTGTATTTTATGATTTTCGACATTTCGACAGCATGACTTTTTTTGTTTGTTTTTGACTTGACTTGTACTTTATGATTTTCGACATGACTTTTTATTTGTTTTTGACATAACTTGTATTTTATTATTTTCGACATTTCAACGGAATTACTTTTTATTAGTTTATGACTTGACTTGTATTTTATGATTTTCGTCATTTCGACCGCATGACTTTTTATTTTTTTTTTGACATGACTTGTATTTTATGATTTTTGACATGACTTTTTATTTGTTTTTGACATGACTATTTTTTTTTATTTTCAACATGCCGCGGCATGACTTTTTATTTGTTTTTGACTTGACTTGTATTTTATGATTTTCGACATTTCGACAGCATGACTTTTTATTTGTTTTTGACATTACTTGTATTTTATGATTTTCGAAATGCCGCGGCATGACTTTTTATTTTTTTTGACATGACTTGTATTTTATGATTTTCGACATTTCAACGGAATAACTTTTTATTAGTTTATGACTTGACTTGTATTTTATGATTTTCGTCATTTCGACCGCATGACTTTTTATTTGTTTTTGACATGACTTGTACTTTATGATTTTCGACATGCCGCGGAATGACTTTTATTTGTTTTTGACATGACTATTGTTTTTTTTATGTTCGACTTGCCGCGGCATGATTTTTTATTTGTTTCTGACATGACTTGTATTTAATGATTTTTGACATGCCGCTACATGACTTTTTATTTGTTTTTGACATGACTTGTATTTTATTATTTTCGACATTTCGACAGCATGACTTTTTATTTGTTTTTGACTTGACTTGTATTTTATGATTTTCGACATTTCGACAGCATGACTTTTTTTGTTTGTTTTTGACTTGACTTGTACTTTATGATTTTCGACATGACTTTTTATTTGTTTTTGACATAACTTGTATTTTATTATTTTCGACATTTCAACGGAATTACTTTTTATTAGTTTATGACTTGACTTGTATTTTATGATTTTCGTCATTTCGACCGCATGACTTTTTATTTTTTTTTTGACATGACTTGTATTTTATGATTTTTGACATGACTTTTTATTTGTTTTTGACATGACTATTTTTTTTTATTTTCAACATGCCGCGGCATGACTTTTTATTTGTTTTTGACTTGACTTGTATTTTATGATTTTCGACATTTCGACAGCATGACTTTTTATTTGTTTTTGACATAACTTTTATTTTATGATTTTCGAAATGCCGCGGCATGACTTTTTATTTTTTTTGACATGACTTGTATTTTATGATTTTCGACATTTCAACGGAATTACTTTTTATTAGTTTATGACTTGACTTGTATTTTATGATTTTCGTCATTTCGACCGCATGACTTTTTATTTGTTTTTGACATGACTTGTATTTTATGATTTTCGACATGCCGCGGAATGACTTTGTATTTGTTTTTGACATGACTTGTATTTTATGATTTTCGACATGCCGCGTTATGACTTTTTATTTTTTTTGACATGACTTGTATTTTATGATTTTTGACATGACTTTTTATTTGTTTTTGACATGACTATTTTTTTTTATTTTCAACATGCCGCGGCATGACTTTTTATTTGTTTTTGACTTGACTTGTATTTTATGATTTTCGACATTTCGACAGCATGACTTTTTATTTGTTTTTGACATTACTTGTATTTTATGATTTTCGAAATGCCGCGGCATGACTTTTTATTTTTTTTGACATGACTTGTATTTTATGATTTTCGACATTTCAACGGAATTACTTTTTATTAGTTTATGACTTGACTTGTATTTTATGATTTTCGTCATTTCGACCGCATGACTTTTTATTTGTTTTTGACATGACTTGTATTTTATGATTTTCGACATGCCGCGGAATGACTTTTATTTGTTTTTGACATGACTATTGTTTTTTTTATGTTCGACTTGCCGCGGCATGATTTTTTATTTGTTTCTGACATGACTTGTATTTAATGATTTTTGACATGCCGCTACATGACTTTTTATTTGTTTTTGACATGACTTGTATTTTATTATTTTCGACATTTCGACAGCATGACTTTTTATTTGTTTTTGACTTGACTTGTATTTTATGATTTTCGACATTTCGACAGCATGACTTTTTTTGTTTGTTTTTGACTTGACTTGTACTTTATGATTTTCGACATGACTTTTTATTTGTTTTTGACATAACTTGTATTTTATTATTTTCGACATTTCAACGGAATTACTTTTTATTAGTTTATGACTTGACTTGTATTTTATGATTTTCGTCATTTCGACCGCATGACTTTTTATTTTTTTTTTGACATGACTTGTATTTTATGATTTTTGACATGACTTTTTATTTGTTTTTGACATGACTATTTTTTTTTATTTTCAACATGCCGCGGCATGACTTTTTATTTGTTTTTGACTTGACTTGTATTTTATGATTTTCGACATTTCGACAGCATGACTTTTTATTTGTTTTTGACATAACTTTTATTTTATGATTTTCGAAATGCCGCGGCATGACTTTTTATTTTTTTTGACATGACTTGTATTTTATGATTTTCGACATTTCAACGGAATTACTTTTTATTAGTTTATGACTTGACTTGTATTTTATGATTTTCGTCATTTCGACCGCATGACTTTTTATTTGTTTTTGACATGACTTGTATTTTATGATTTTCGACATGCCGCGGAATGACTTTTATTTGTATTTGACATGACTATTGTTTTTTTTATGTTCGACTTGCCGCGGCATGATTTTTTATTTGTTTCTGACATGACTTGTATTTAATGATTTTTGACATGCCGCTACATGACTTTTTATTTGTTTTTGACATGACTTGTATTTTATTATTTTCGACATTTCGACAGCATGACTTTTTATTTGTTTTTGACTTGACTTGTATTTTATGATTTTCGACATTTCGACAGCATGACTTTTTTTGTTTGTTTTTGACTTGACTTGTACTTTATGATTTTCGACATGACTTTTTATTTGTTTTTGACATAACTTGTATTTTATTATTTTCGACATTTCAACGGAATTACTTTTTATTAGTTTATGACTTGACTTGTATTTTATGATTTTCGTCATTTCGACCGCATGACTTTTTATTTTTTTTTTGACATGACTTGTATTTTATGATTTTTGACATGACTTTTTATTTGTTTTTGACATGACTATTTTTTTTTATTTTCAACATGCCGCGGCATGACTTTTTATTTGTTTTTGACTTGACTTGTATTTTATGATTTTCGACATTTCGACAGCATGACTTTTTATTTGTTTTTGACTTGACTTGTATTTTATGATTTTTGACATGCCGCTACATGACTTTTTATTTGTTTTTTACTTGACTTGTATTTTATTATTTTCGACATTTCGACAGCATGACTTTTTATTTGTTTTTGACTTGACTTGTATTTTATGATTTTCGACATTTCGACGGCATGACTTTTTTTTTTTTTTTTGACATGACTATTGTTTTTTTTATGTTCGACTTGCCGCGGCTTGAATTTTTATTTGTTTTTGACATGACTTGTATTTTATTATTTTCGACATTTCGACAGCATGACTTTTTATTTGTTTTTGACTTGACTTGTATTTTATGATTTTCGACATTTCGACAGCATGACTTTTTTTGTTTGTTTTTGACTTGACTTGTACTTTATGATTTTCGACATGACTTTTTATTTGTTTTTGACATAACTTTTATTTTATTATTTTCGACATTTCAACGGAATTACTTTTTATTAGTTTATGACTTGACTTGTATTTTATGATTTTCGTCATTTCGACCGCATGACTTTTTATTTTTTTTTTGACATGACTTGTATTTTATGATTTTTGACATGACTTTTTATTTGTTTTTGACATGACTATTGTTTTTTTTATGTTCGACTTGCCGCGGCTTGAATTTTTATTTGTTTTTGACATGACTTGTATTTAATGATATTTGACATGCCGCTACATGACTTTTTATTTGTTTTTGACATGACTTGTATTTTATGATTTTCGACATGCCGCGGAATGACTTTTATTTGTTTTTGACATGACTATTGTTTTTTTTATGTTCGACTTGCCGCGGCATGATTTTTTATTTGTTTCTGACATGACTTGTATTTAATGATTTTTGACATGCCGCTACAAGACTTTTTATTTGTTTTTGACATGACTTGTATTTTATGATTTTCGACATTTCGACAACATGACTTTTTTTGTTTGTTTTTGACTTGACTTGTACTTTATGATTTTCGACATGACTTTTTATTTGTTTTTGACATAACTTTTATTTTATTATTTTCGACATTTCAACGGAATTACTTTTTATTAGTTTATGACTTGACTTGTATTTTATGATTTTCGTCATTTCGACCGCATGACTTTTTATTTGTTTTTGACATGACTTGTATTTTATGATTTTCGACATGCCGCGGAATGACTTTTATTTGTTTTTGACATGACTATTGTTTTTTTTATGTTCGACTTGCCGCGGCATGATTTTTTATTTGTTTCTGACATGACTTGTATTTAATGATTTTTGACATGCCGCTACATGACTTTTTATTTGTTTTTGACATGACTTGTATTTTATTATTTTCGACATTTCGACAGCATGACTTTTTATTTGTTTTTGACTTGACTTGTATTTTATGATTTTCGACATTTCGACAGCATGACTTTTTTTGTTTGTTTTTGACTTGACTTGTACTTTATGATTTTCGACATGACTTTTTATTTGTTTTTGACATAACTTGTATTTTATTATTTTCGACATTTCAACGGAATTACTTTTTATTAGTTTATGACTTGACTTGTATTTTGTGATTTTCGTCATTTCGACCGCATGACTTTTTATTTTTTTTTTGACATGACTTGTATTTTATGATTTTTGACATGACTTTTTATTTGTTTTTGACATGACTATTTTTTTTTATTTTCAACATGCCGCGGCATGACTTTTTATTTGTTTTTGACTTGACTTGTATTTTATGATTTTCGACATTTCGACAGCATGACTTTTTATTTGTTTTTGACTTGACTTGTATTTTATGATTTTTGACATGCCGCTACATGACTTTTTATTTGTTTTTTACTTGACTTGTATTTTATTATTTTCGACATTTCGACAGCATGACTTTTTATTTGTTTTTGACTTGACTTGTATTTTATGATTTTCGACATTTCGACGGCATGACTTTTTTTTTTTTTTTTGACATGACTATTGTTTTTTTTATGTTCGACTTGCCGCGGCTTGAATTTTTATTTGTTTTTGACATGACTTGTATTTTATTATTTTCGACATTTCGACAGCATGACTTTTTATTTGTTTTTGACTTGACTTGTATTTTATGATTTTCGACATTTCGACAGCATGACTTTTTTTGTTTGTTTTTGACTTGACTTGTACTTTATGATTTTCGACATGACTTTTTATTTGTTTTTGACATAACTTTTATTTTATTATTTTCGACATTTCAACGGAATTACTTTTTATTAGTTTATGACTTGACTTGTATTTTATGATTTTCGTCATTTCGACCGCATGACTTTTTATTTTTTTTTTGACATGACTTGTATTTTATGATTTTTGACATGACTTTTTATTTGTTTTTGACATGACTATTGTTTTTTTTATGTTCGACTTGCCGCGGCTTGAATTTTTATTTGTTTTTGACATGACTTGTATTTAATGATATTTGACATGCCGCTACATGACTTTTTATTTGTTTTTGACATGACTTGTATTTTATGATTTTCGACATGCCGCGGAATGACTTTTATTTGTTTTTGACATGACTATTGTTTTTTTTATGTTCGACTTGCCGCGGCATGATTTTTTATTTGTTTCTGACATGACTTGTATTTAATGATTTTTGACATGCCGCTACAAGACTTTTTATTTGTTTTTGACATGACTTGTATTTTATGATTTTCGACATTTCGACAACATGACTTTTTTTGTTTGTTTTTGACTTGACTTGTACTTTATGATTTTCGACATGACTTTTTATTTGTTTTTGACATAACTTTTATTTTATTATTTTCGACATTTCAACGGAATTACTTTTTATTAGTTTATGACTTGACTTGTATTTTATGATTTTCGTCATTTCGACCGCATGACTTTTTATTTTTTTTTGACATGACTTGTATTTTATGATTTTTGACATGACTTTTTATTTGTTTTTGACATGACTATTTTTTTTTATTTTCGACATGCCGCGGGCTGACCTTTTATTTGATTTTGACATGACTTGTATTTTATGATTTTCGACATGCTGCAGCATGACTTTTTTTTTGTTTTTGACATGACTTGTACTTTATTATTTTCGACATTTCGACGGTATGACTTTTTATTTGTTTTTGACATGACTTGTATTTTTTTATTTTCGACATGCCGCGGTATTAATCTTTATTTGTTTTTGACATGACTTGTATTTTATGATTTTCGACATGCCGCGGCATGATTTTTTTTTGTTTTTGACATGGCTTGTATTTAATGATTTTTGACATGCCGCTACATGACTTTTTATTTGTTTTTGACATGACTTGTACTTTATTATTTTCGACATTTCGACGGTATGACTTTTTATTTGTTTTTGACATGACTTGTATTTTTTTATTTTCGACATGCCGCGGTATTAATCTTTATTTGTTTTTGACATGACTTGTATTTTATGATTTTCGACATGCCGCGGCATGATTTTTTTTTGTTTTTGACATGGCTTGTATTTAATGATTTTTGACATGCCGCTACATGACTTTTTATTTGTTTTTGACATGACTTGTACTTTATTATTTTCGACATTTCGACGGTATGACTTTTTATTTGTTTTTGACATGGCTTGTATTTAATGATTTTTGACATGCCGCTACATGACTTTTTATTTGTTTTTGACATGACTTGTACTTTATTATTTTCGACATTTCGACGGTATGACTTTTTATTTGTTTTTGACATGACTTGTATTTTTTTATTTTCGACATGCCGCGGTATTAATCTTTATTTGTTTTTGACATGACTTGTATTTTATGATTTTCGACATGCCGCGGCATGATTTTTTTTTGTTTTTGACATGGCTTGTATTTAATGATTTTTGACATGCCGCTACATGACTTTTTATTTGTTTTTGACATGACTTGTATTTTATGATTTTCGACATGCCGCGTTATGACTTTTTATTTTTTTTGACATGACTTGTATTTTATGATTTTTGACATGACTTTTTATTTGTTTTTGACATGACTATTTTTTTTTATTTTCAACATGCCGCGGCATGACTTTTTATTTGTTTTTGACTTGACTTGTATTTTATGATTTTCGACATTTCGACAGCATGACTTTTTATTTGTTTTTGACATAACTTGTATTTTATGATTTTCGAGATGCCGCGGCATGACTTTTTATTTTTTTTGACATGACTTGTATTTTATGATTTTCGACATTTCAACGGAATTACTTTTTATTAGTTTATGACTTGACTTGTATTTTATGATTTTCGTCATTTCGACCGCATGACTTTTTATTTGTTTTTGACATGACTTGTATTTTATGATTTTCGACATGCCGCGGAATGACTTTTATTTGTTTTTGACATGACTATTGTTTTTTTTATTTGTTTCTGACATGACTATTGATTTTTTATTTGTTTCTGACATGACTTGTATTTAATGATTTTTGACATGCCGCTACATGACTTTTTATTTGTTTTTGACATGACTTGTATTTTATTATTTTCGACATTTCGACAGCATGACTTTTTATTTGTTTTTGACTTGACTTGTATTTTATGATTTTTGACATTTCGACAGCATGACTTTTTTTGTTTGTTTTTGACTTGACTTGTACTTTATGATTTTCGACATGACTTTTTATTTGTTTTTGACATAACTTGTATTTTATTATTTTCGACATTTCAACGGAATTACTTTTTATTAGTTTATGACTTGACTTGTATTTTATGATTTTCGTCATTTCGACCGCATGACTTTTTATTTTTTTTTTGACATGACTTGTATTTTATGATTTTTGACATGACTTTTTATTTGTTTTTGACATGACTATTTTTTTTTATTTTCAACATGCCGCGGCATGACTTTTTATTTGTTTTTGACTTGACTTGTATTTTATGATTTTTGACATGACTTTTTATTTGTTTTTGACATAACTTTTATTTTATTATTTTCGACATTTCAACGGAATTACTTTTTATTAGTTTATGACTTGACTTGTATTTTATGATTTTCGTCATTTCGACCGCATGACTTTTTATTTTTTTTTTGACATGACTTGTATTTTATGATTTTTGACATGACTTTTTATTTGTTTTTGACATGACTATTGTTTTTTTTATGTTCGACTTGCCGCGGCTTGAATTTTTATTTGTTTTTGACATGACTTGTATTTTATGATTTTCGACATGCCGCTACATGACTATTTATTTGTTTTTGACATGACTTGTATTTAATGATATTTGACATGCCGCTACATGACTTTTTATTTGTTTTTGACATGACTTGTATTTTATGATTTTCGACATGCCGCGGAATGACTTTTATTTGTTTTTGACATGACTATTGTTTTTTTTATGTTCGACTTGCCGCGGCATGATTTTTTATTTGTTTCTGACATGACTTGTATTTAGTGATTTTTGACATGCCGCTACAAGACTTTTTATTTGTTTTTGACATGACTTGTATTTTATTATTTTCGACATTTCGACAGCATGACTTTTTATTTGTTTTTGACTTGACTTGTATTTTATGATTTTCGACATTTCGACAGCATGACTTTTTTTGTTTGTTTTTGACTAGACTTGTACTTTATGATTTTCGACATGACTTTTTATTTGTTTTTGACATAACTTTTATTTTATTATTTCCGACATTTCAACGGAATTACTTTTTATTAGTTTATGACTTGACTTGTATTTTATGATTTTCGTCATTTCGACCGCATGACTTTTTATTTTTTTTTTGACATGACTTGTATTTTATGATTTTTGACATGACTTTTTATTTGTTTTTGACATGACTATTGTTTTTTTTATGTTCGACTTGCCGCGGCTTGAATTTTTATTTGTTTTTGACATGACTTGTATTTTATGATTTTCGACATGCCGCTACATGACTATTTATTTGTTTTTGACATGACTTGTATTTAATGATATTTGACATGCCGCTACATGACTTTTTATTTGTTTTTGACATGACTATTGTTTTTTTTATGTTCGACTTGCCGCGGCATGATTTTTTATTTGTTTCTGACATGACTTGTATTTAATGATTTTTGACATGCCGCTACAAGACTTTTTATTTGTTTTTGACATGACTTGTATTTTATGATTTTCGACATTTCGACAACATGACTTTTTTTGTTTGTTTTTGACTTGACTTGTACTTTATGATTTTCGACATGACTTTTTATTTGTTTTTGACATAACTTTTATTTTATTATTTTCGACATTTCAACGGAATTACTTTTTATTAGTTTATGACTTGACTTGTAATTTATGATTTTCGTCATTTCGACCGCATGACTTTTTATTTTTTTTTGACATGACTTGTATTTTATGATTTTTGACATGACTTTTTATTTGTTTTTGACATGACTATTTTTTTTTATTTTCAACATGCCGCGGCATGACTTTTTATTTGTTTTTGACTTGACTTGTATTTTATGATTTTCGACATTTCGACAGCATGACTTTTTATTTGTTTTTGACATGACTATTTTTTTTTATTTTCAACATGCCGCGGCATGACTTTTTATTTGTTTTTGACATGACTTGTATTTTATTTTCGACATGCTGCGGTATTAATTTTTATTTGTTTTTGACATGACTTGTATTTTATGATTTTCGACATGCCGCGGGCTGACCTTTTATTTGATTTTGACATGACTTGTATTTTATGATTTTCGACATGCTGCAGCATGACTTTTTTTTTGTTTTTGACATGACTTGTACTTTATTATTTTCGACATTTCGACGGTATGACTTTTTATTTGTTTTTGACATGACTTGTATTTTTTAATTTTCGACATGCCGCGGTATTAATCTTTATTTTTTTTTTGACATGACTTGTATTTTATGATTTTCGACATGCCGCGGCATGATTTTTTTTTGTTTTTGACATGGCTTGTATTTAATGATTTTTGACATGCCGCTACATGATTTTTTATTTGTTTTTGACATGACTTGTATTTTATGATTTTCGACATGCCGCGTTATGACTTTTTATTTTTTTTGACATGACTTGTATTTTATGATTTTTGACATGACTTTTTATTTGTTTTTGACATGACTATTTTTTTTTATTTTCAACATGCCGCGGCATGACTTTTTATTTGTTTTTGACTTGACTTGTATTTTATGATTTTCGACATTTCGACAGCATGACTTTTTATTTGTTTTTGACATAACTTGTATTTTATGATTTTCGAGATGCCGCGGCATGACTTTTTATTTTTTTTGACATGACTTGTATTTTATGATTTTCGACATTTCAACGGAATTACTTTTTATTAGTTTATGACTTGACTTGTATTTTATGATTTTCGTCATTTCGACCGCATGACTTTTTATTTGTTTTTGACATGACTTGTATTTTATGATTTTCGACATGCCGCGGAATGACTTTTATTTGTTTTTGACATGACTATTGTTTTTTTTATGTTCGACTTGCCGCGGCTTGAATTTTTATTTGTTTTTGACATGACTTGTATTTTATGATTTTCGACATGCCGCTACATGACTATTTATTTGTTTTTGACATGACTTGTATTTAATGATATTTGACATGCCGCTACATGACTTTTTATTTGTTTTTGACATGACTTGTATTTTATGATTTTCGACATGCCGCGGAATGACTTTTATTTGTTTTTGACATGACTATTGTTTTTTTTATGTTCGACTTGCCGCGGCATGATTTTTTATTTGTTTCTGACATGACTTGTATTTAATGATTTTTGACATGCCGCTACAAGACTTTTTATTTGTTTTTGACATGACTTGTATTTTATTATTTTCGACATTTCGACAGCATGACTTTTTATTTGTTTTTGACTTGACTTGTATTTTATGATTTTCGACATTTCGACAGCATGACTTTTTTTGTTTGTTTTTGACTTGACTTGTACTTTATGATTTTCGACATGACTTTTTATTTGTTTTTGACATAACTTTTATTTTATTATTTTCAACATTTCAACGGAATTACTTTTTATTAGTTTATGACTTGACTTGTATTTTATGATTTTCGTCATTTCGACCGCATGACTTTTTATTTTTTTTTTGACATGACTTGTATTTTATGATTTTTGACATGACTTTTTATTTGTTTTTGACATGACTATTTTTTTTTATTTTCAACATGCCGCGGCATGACTTTTTATTTGTTTTTGACTTGACTTGTATTTTATGATTTTCGACGTTTCGACAGCATGACTTTTTATTTGTTTTTGACATGACTGTTGTTTTTTATTTTCAACATGCCGCGGCATGACTTTTTATTTGTTTTTGACATGACTTGTATTTTATGATTTTCGACATGCCGCGGGCTGACCTTTTATTTGATTTTGACATGACTTGTATTTTATGATTTTCGACATGCTGCAGCATGACTTTTTTTTTGTTTTTGACATGACTTGTACTTTATTATTTTCGACATTTCGACGGTATGACTTTTTATTTGTTTTTGACATGACTTGTATTTTTTTATTTTAGACATGCCGCAGTATTAATTTTTATTTGTTTTTGACATGGCTTGTATTTAATGATTTTTGACATGCCGCTACATGACTTTGTATTTGTTTTTGACATGACTTGTATTTTATGATTTTCGACATGCCGCGTTATGACTTTTTATTTTTTTTGACATGACTTGTATTTTATGATTTTTGACATGACTTTTTATTTGTTTTTGACATGACTATTTTTTTTTATTTTCAACATGCCGCGGCATGACTTTTTATTTGTTTTTGACTTGACTTGTATTTTATGATTTTCGACATTTCGACAGCATGACTTTTTATTTGTTTTTGACATAACTTGTATTTTATGATTTTCGACATTTCAACGGAATTACTTTTTATTAGTTTATGACTTGACTTGTATTTTATGATTTTCGTCATTTCGACCGCATGACTTTTTATTTGTTTTTGACATGACTTGTATTTTATGATTTTCGACATGCCGCGGAATGACTTTTATTTGTTTTTGACATGACTATTGTTTTTTTTATGTTCGACTTGCCGCGGCATGATTTTTTATTTGTTTCTGACATGACTTGTATTTAATGATTTTTGACATGCCGCTACATGACTTTTTATTTGTTTTTGACATGACTTGTATTTTATTATTTTCGACATTTCGACAGCATGACTTTTTATTTGTTTTTGACTTGACTTGTATTTTATGATTTTCGACATTTCGACAGCATGACTTTTTTTGTTTGTTTTTGACTTGACTTGTACTTTATGATTTTCGACATGACTTTTTATTTGTTTTTGACATAACTTGTATTTTATTATTTTCGACATTTCAACGGAATTACTTTTTATTAGTTTATGACTTGACTTGTATTTTATGATTTTCGTCATTTCGACCGCATGACTTTTTATTTTTTTTTTGACATGACTTGTATTTTATGATTTTTGACATGACTTTTTATTTGTTTTTGACATGACTATTTTTTTTTATTTTCAACATGCCGCGGCATGACTTTTTATTTGTTTTTGACTTGACTTGTATTTTATGATTTTCGACATTTCGACAGCATGACTTTTTATTTGTTTTTGACATAACTTGTATTTTATGATTTTCGAAATGCCGCGGCATGACTTTTTATTTTTTTGACATGACTTGTATTTTATGATTTTCGACATTTCAACGGAATTACTTTTTATTAGTTTATGACTTGACTTGTATTTTATGATTTTCGTCATTTCGACCGCATGACTTTTTATTTGTTTTTGACATGACTTGTATTTTATGATTTTCGACATGCCGCGTTATGACTTTTTATTTTTTTTGACATGACTTGTATTTTATGATTTTTGACATGACTTTTTATTTGTTTTTGACATGACTATTTTTTTTTATTTTCAACATGCCGCGGCATGACTTTTTATTTGTTTTTGACTTGACTTGTATTTTATGATTTTCGACATTTCGACAGCATGACTTTTTATTTGTTTTTGACATAACTTGTATTTTATGATTTTCGACATTTCAACGGAATTACTTTTTATTAGTTTATGACTTGACTTGTATTTTATGATTTTCGTCATTTCGACCGCATGACTTTTTATTTGTTTTTGACATGACTTGTATTTTATGATTTTCGACATGCCGCGGAATGACTTTTATTTGTTTTTGACATGACTATTGTTTTTTTTATGTTCGACTTGCCGCGGCATGATTTTTTATTTGTTTCTGACATGACTTGTATTTAATGATTTTTGACATGCCGCTACATGACTTTTTATTTGTTTTTGACATGACTTGTATTTTATTATTTTCGACATTTCGACAGCATGACTTTTTATTTGTTTTTGACTTGACTTGTATTTTATGATTTTCGACATTTCGACAGCATGACTTTTTTTGTTTGTTTTTGACTTGACTTGTACTTTATGATTTTCGACATGACTTTTTATTTGTTTTTGACATAACTTGTATTTTATTATTTTCGACATTTCAACGGAATTACTTTTTATTAGTTTATGACTTGACTTGTATTTTATGATTTTCGTCATTTCGACCGCATGACTTTTTATTTTTTTTTTGACATGACTTGTATTTTATGATTTTTGATATGACTTTTTATTTGTTTTTGACATGACTATTTTTTTTTTATTTTCAACATGCCGCGGCATGACTTTTTATTTGTTTTTGACTTGACTTGTATTTTATGATTTTCGACATTTCGACAGCATGACTTTTTATTTGTTTTTGACATAACTTGTATTTTATGATTTTCGAAATGCCGCGGCATGACTTTTTATTTTTTTGACATGACTTGTATTTTATGATTTTCGACATTTCAACGGAATTACTTTTTATTAGTTTATGACTTGACTTGTATTTTATGATTTTCGTCATTTCGACCGCATGACTTTTTATTTGTTTTTGACATGACTTGTATTTTATGATTTTCGACATGCCGCGTTATGACTTTTTATTTTTTTTGACATGACTTGTATTTTATGATTTTTGACATGACTTTTTATTTGTTTTTGACATGACTATTTTTTTTTATTTTCAACATGCCGCGGCATGACTTTTTATTTGTTTTTGACTTGACTTGTATTTTATGATTTTCGACATTTCGACAGCATGACTTTTTATTTGTTTTTGACATAACTTGTATTTTATGATTTTCGACATTTCAACGGAATTACTTTTTATTAGTTTATGACTTGACTTGTATTTTATGATTTTCGTCATTTCGACCGCATGACTTTTTATTTGTTTTTGACATGACTTGTATTTTATGATTTTCGACATGCCGCGGAATGACTTTTATTTGTTTTTGACATGACTATTGTTTTTTTTATGTTCGACTTGCCGCGGCATGATTTTTTATTTGTTTCTGACATGACTTGTATTTAATGATTTTTGACATGCCGCTACATGACTTTTTATTTGTTTTTGACATGACTTGTATTTTATTATTTTCGACATTTCGACAGCATGACTTTTTATTTGTTTTTGACTTGACTTGTATTTTATGATTTTCGACATTTCGACAGCATGACTTTTTTTGTTTGTTTTTGACTTGACTTGTACTTTATGATTTTCGACATGACTTTTTATTTGTTTTTGACATAACTTGTATTTTATTATTTTCGACATTTCAACGGAATTACTTTTTATTAGTTTATGACTTGACTTGTATTTTATGATTTTCGTCATTTCGACCGCATGACTTTTTATTTTTTTTTTGACATGACTTGTATTTTATGATTTTTGACATGACTTTTTATTTGTTTTTGACATGACTATTTTTTTTTTATTTTCAACATGCCGCGGCATGACTTTTTATTTGTTTTTGACTTGACTTGTATTTTATGATTTTCGACATTTCGACAGCATGACTTTTTATTTGTTTTTGACATAACTTGTATTTTATGATTTTCGAAATGCCGCGGCATGACTTTTTATTTTTTTGACATGACTTGTATTTTATGATTTTCGACATTTCAACGGAATTACTTTTTATTAGTTTATGACTTGACTTGTATTTTATGATTTTCGTCATTTCGACCGCATGACTTTTTATTTGTTTTTGACATGACTTGTATTTTATGATTTTCGACATGCCGCGTTATGACTTTTTATTTTTTTTGACATGACTTGTATTTTATGATTTTTGACATGACTTTTTATTTGTTTTTGACATGACTATTTTTTTTTATTTTCAACATGCCGCGGCATGACTTTTTATTTGTTTTTGACTTGACTTGTATTTTATGATTTTCGACATTTCGACAGCATGACTTTTTATTTGTTTTTGACATAACTTGTATTTTATGATTTTCGACATTTCAACGGAATTACTTTTTATTAGTTTATGACTTGACTTGTATTTTATGATTTTCGTCATTTCGACCGCATGACTTTTTATTTGTTTTTGACATGACTTGTATTTTATGATTTTCGACATGCCGCGGAATGACTTTTATTTGTTTTTGACATGACTATTGTTTTTTTTATGTTCGACTTGCCGCGGCATGATTTTTTATTTGTTTCTGACATGACTTGTATTTAATGATTTTTGACATGCCGCTACATGACTTTTTATTTGTTTTTGACATGACTTGTATTTTATTATTTTCGACATTTCGACAGCATGACTTTTTATTTGTTTTTGACTTGACTTGTATTTTATGATTTTCGACATTTCGACAGCATGACTTTTTTTGTTTGTTTTTGACTTGACTTGTACTTTATGATTTTCGACATGACTTTTTATTTGTTTTTGACATGACTTGTATTTTATTATTTTCGACATTTCGACAGCATGACTTTTTATTTGTTTTTGACTTGACTTGTATTTTATGATTTTCGACATTTCGACAGCATGACTTTTTTTGTTTGTTTTTGACTTGACTTGTACTTTATGATTTTCGACATGACTTTTTATTTGTTTTTGACATAACTTGTATTTTATTATTTTCGACATTTCAACGGAATTACTTTTTATTAGTTTATGACTTGACTTGTATTTTATGATTTTCGTCATTTCGACCGCATGACTTTTTATTTTTTTTTTGACATGACTTGTATTTTATGATTTTTGATATGACTTTTTATTTGTTTTTGACATGACTATTTTTTTTTTATTTTCAACATGCCGCGGCATGACTTTTTATTTGTTTTTGACTTGACTTGTATTTTATGATTTTCGACATTTCGACAGCATGACTTTTTATTTGTTTTTGACATAACTTGTATTTTATGATTTTCGAAATGCCGCGGCATGACTTTTTATTTTTTTGACATGACTTGTATTTTATGATTTTCGACATTTCAACGGAATTACTTTTTATTAGTTTATGACTTGACTTGTATTTTATGATTTTCGTCATTTCGACCGCATGACTTTTTATTTGTTTTTGACATGACTTGTATTTTATGATTTTCGACATGCCGCGTTATGACTTTTTATTTTTTTTGACATGACTTGTATTTTATGATTTTTGACATGACTTTTTATTTGTTTTTGACATGACTATTTTTTTTTATTTTCAACATGCCGCGGCATGACTTTTTATTTGTTTTTGACTTGACTTGTATTTTATGATTTTCGACATTTCGACAGCATGACTTTTTATTTGTTTTTGACATAACTTGTATTTTATGATTTTCGACATTTCAACGGAATTACTTTTTATTAGTTTATGACTTGACTTGTATTTTATGATTTTCGTCATTTCGACCGCATGACTTTTTATTTGTTTTTGACATGACTTGTATTTTATGATTTTCGACATGCCGCGGAATGACTTTTATTTGTTTTTGACATGACTATTGTTTTTTTTATGTTCGACTTGCCGCGGCATGATTTTTTATTTGTTTCTGACATGACTTGTATTTAATGATTTTTGACATGCCGCTACATGACTTTTTATTTGTTTTTGACATGACTTGTATTTTATTATTTTCGACATTTCGACAGCATGACTTTTTATTTGTTTTTGACTTGACTTGTATTTTATGATTTTCGACATTTCGACAGCATGACTTTTTTTGTTTGTTTTTGACTTGACTTGTACTTTATGATTTTCGACATGACTTTTTATTTGTTTTTGACATAACTTGTATTTTATTATTTTCGACATTTCAACGGAATTACTTTTTATTAGTTTATGACTTGACTTGTATTTTATGATTTTCGTCATTTCGACCGCATGACTTTTTATTTTTTTTTTGACATGACTTGTATTTTATGATTTTTGACATGACTTTTTATTTGTTTTTGACATGACTATTTTTTTTTTATTTTCAACATGCCGCGGCATGACTTTTTATTTGTTTTTGACTTGACTTGTATTTTATGATTTTCGACATTTCGACAGCATGACTTTTTATTTGTTTTTGACATAACTTGTATTTTATGATTTTCGAAATGCCGCGGCATGACTTTTTATTTTTTTGACATGACTTGTATTTTATGATTTTCGACATTTCAACGGAATTACTTTTTATTAGTTTATGACTTGACTTGTATTTTATGATTTTCGTCATTTCGACCGCATGACTTTTTATTTGTTTTTGACATGACTTGTATTTTATGATTTTCGACATGCCGCGTTATGACTTTTTATTTTTTTTGACATGACTTGTATTTTATGATTTTTGACATGACTTTTTATTTTTTTTGACATGACTATTTTTTTTTATTTTCAACATGCCGCGGCATGACTTTTTATTTGTTTTTGACTTGACTTGTATTTTATGATTTTCGACATTTCGACAGCATGACTTTTTATTTGTTTTTGACATAACTTGTATTTTATGATTTTCGACATTTCAACGGAATTACTTTTTATTAGTTTATGACTTGACTTGTATTTTATGATTTTCGTCATTTCGACCGCATGACTTTTTATTTGTTTTT
The DNA here is from genome assembly GCF_043250625.1 of Sebastes fasciatus. Taxonomy (NCBI): domain Eukaryota; kingdom Metazoa; phylum Chordata; class Actinopteri; order Perciformes; family Sebastidae; genus Sebastes; species Sebastes fasciatus. The sequence continues at coordinate 70,492 of NC_133802.1, forward strand.
GACATGACTTGTATTTTATGATTTTCGACATGCCGCGGAATGACTTTTATTTGTTTTTGACATGACTATTGTTTTTTTTATGTTCGACTTGCCGCGGCATGATTTTTTATTTGTTTCTGACATGACTTGTATTTAATGATTTTTGACATGCCGCTACATGACTTTTTATTTGTTTTTGACATGACTTGTATTTTATTATTTTCGACATTTCGACAGCATGACTTTTTATTTGTTTTTGACTTGACTTGTATTTTATGATTTTCGACATTTCGACAGCATGACTTTTTTTGTTTGTTTTTGACTTGACTTGTACTTTATGATTTTCGACATGACTTTTTATTTGTTTTTGACATAACTTGTATTTTATTATTTTCGACATTTCAACGGAATTACTTTTTATTAGTTTATGACTTGACTTGTATTTTATGATTTTCGTCATTTCGACCGCATGACTTTTTATTTTTTTTTTGACATGACTTGTATTTTATGATTTTTGACATGACTTTTTATTTGTTTTTGACATGACTATTTTTTTTTATTTTCAACATGCCGCGGCATGACTTTTTATTTGTTTTTGACTTGACTTGTATTTTATGATTTTCGACATTTCGACAGCATGACTTTTTATTTGTTTTTGACATAACTTGTATTTTATGATTTTCGAAATGCCGCGGCATGACTTTTTATTTTTTTGACATGACTTGTATTTTATGATTTTCGACATTTCAACGGAATTACTTTTTATTAGTTTATGACTTGACTTGTATTTTATGATTTTCGTCATTTCGACCGCATGACTTTTTATTTGTTTTTGACATGACTTGTATTTTATGATTTTCGACATGCCGCGGAATGACTTTTATTTGTTTTTGACATGACTATTGTTTTTTTTATGTTCGACTAGCCGCGGCATGATTTTTTATTTGTTTCTGACATGACTTGTATTTAATGATTTTTGACATGCCGCTACATGACTTTTTATTTGTTTTTGACATGACTTGTATTTTATTATTTTCGACATTTCGACAGCATGACTTTTTATTTGTTTTTGACTTGACTTGTATTTTATGATTTTCGACATTTCGACAGCATGACTTTTTTTGTTTGTTTTTGACTTGACTTGTACTTTATGATTTTCGACATGACTTTTTATTTGTTTTTGACATAACTTGTATTTTATTATTTTCGACATTTCAACGGAATTACTTTTTATTAGTTTATGACTTGACTTGTATTTTAGGATTTTCGTCATTTCGACCGCATGACTTTTTATTTTTTTTTTGACATGACTTGTATTTTATGATTTTTGACATGACTTTTTATTTGTTTTTGACATGACTATTTTTTTTTATTTTCAACATGCCGCGGCATGACTTTTTATTTGTTTTTGACTTGACTTGTATTTTATGATTTTCGACATTTCGACAGCATGACTTTTTATTTGTTTTTGACATGACTATTTTTTTTTATTTTCAACATGCCGCGGCATGACTTTTTATTTGTTTTTGACATGACTTGTATTTTATTTTCGACAGGCTGACCTTTTATTTGATTTTGACATGACTTGTATTTTATGATTTTCGACATGCTGCAGCATGACTTTTTTTTTGTTTTTGACATGACTTGTACTTTATTATTTTCGACATTTCGACGGTATGACTTTTTATTTGTTTTTGACATGACTTGTATTTTTTTATTTTCGACATGCCGCGGTATTAATTTTTTTTTGTTTTTGACATGACTTGTATTTTATGATTTTCGACATGCCGCGGCATGATTTTTTTTTGTTTTTGACATGACTTGTATTTAATGATTTTTGATATGCCGCTACATGACTTTTTATTTGTTTTTGACATGACTCGTATTTTATGATTTTCGACATGCCGCGGAATGACTTTTTATTTGTTTTTGACATGACTTGTATTTTATTATTTTCGACATTTCGACGGCATGACTTTTTATTTGCTTTTGACATGACTACTTTTTTATTTTAGGCATGCCGGGGCATGACTTTTTATTTGTTTTTGACATGACTTGTATTTTAGGATTTTCGACATGCCGCTGCATGACTTTTTATTTGTTTTTGACATGACTTGTATTTTAGGATTTTTGACATGCCTCAGCATGACTTTTTATTTGTTTTTGACATGACTTGTATTCTATGATTTTCGAAATGCTGGGTACGGGGCATGACTTTTTATTTGTTTTTGACATGACTTGTATTTTATGATTTTTGACATGTCTTGGCATGTCTTTTATTTGTTTTTGACATGACTATTGTTTTTTTTATGTTCGACTTGCCGCGGCATGACTTTTTATTTGTTTTTGACATGACTTGGATTGTATTATTTTCGACATTTCGACGGCATGACTTTTTATTTGTTTATGACGACTTGTATTTAATGCTTTTCGACATGTTGCAGCATGACCTTTTATTTGTTTTTGACGTGACTTATATTTTTTTATTTTCGACATGCCATGGCATTACTTTTTATTTGTTTTTGACATGACTTGTATTTTATGATTTTCGACATGCTGCAGCATGACTTTTTATTTGTTTTTGACTTGACTTGTATTATCTGATTTTCGACATTTCGACGGCATGACTTTTTATTTGTTTTTGACATGACTTGTATTTTATGATTTTCGACATGCCGCGGCATGATTTTTTTTTGTTTTTGACATGACTTGTATTTAATGATTTTTGATATGCCGCTACATGACTTTTTATTTGTTTTTGACATGACTCGTATTTTATGATTTTCGACATGCCGCGGAATGACTTTTTATTTGTTTTTGACATGACTTGTATTTTATTATTTTCGACATTTCGACGGCATGACTTTTTATTTGCTTTTGACATGACTACTTTTTTATTTTCGGCATGCCGGGGCATGACTTTTTATTTGTTTTTGACATGACTTGTATTTTAGGATTTTCGACATGCCGCTGCATGACTTTTTATTTGTTTTTGACATGACTTGTATTTTAGGATTTTTGACATGCCTCAGCATGACTTTTTATTTGTTTTTGACATGACTTGTATTCTATGATTTTCGAAATGCTGGGTACGGGGCATGACTTTTTATTTGTTTTTGACATGACTTGTATTTTATGATTTTTGACATGTCTTGGCATGTCTTTTATTTGTTTTTGACATGACTTGTATTTTATGATTTTTGACATGTCTTGGCATGTCTTTTATTTGTTTTTGACATGACTATTGTTTTTTTTATGTTCGACTTGCCGCGGCATGACTTTTTATTTGTTTTTGACATGACTTGGATTGTATTATTTTCGACATTTCGACGGCATGACTTTTTATTTGTTTATGACGACTTGTATTTAATGCTTTTCGACATGTTGCAGCATGACCTTTTATTTGTTTTTGACGTGACTTATATTTTTTTGTTTTCGACATGCCATGGCATTACTTTTTATTTGTTTTTGACATGACTTGTATTTTATGATTTTCGACATGCTGCAGCATGACTTTTTATTTGTTTTTGACTTGACTTGTATTATCTGATTTTCGACATTTCGACGGCATGACTTTTTATTTGTTTTTGACATGACTTGTATTTTATGATTTTCGACATGCCGCGGCATGATTTTTTTTTGTTTTTGACATGACTTGTATTTAATGATTTTTGATATGCCGCTACATGACTTTTTATTTGTTTTTGACATGACTCGTATTTTATGATTTTCGACATGCCGCGGAATGACTTTTTATTTGTTTTTGACATGACTTGTATTTTATTATTTTCGACATTTCGACGGCATGACTTTTTATTTGCTTTTGACATGACTACTTTTTTATTTTCGGCATGCCGGGGCATGACTTTTTATTTGTTTTTGACATGACTTGTATTTTAGGATTTTCGACATGCCGCTGCATGACTTTTTATTTGTTTTTGACATGACTTGTATTTTAGGATTTTTGACATGCCTCAGCATGACTTTTTATTTGTTTTTGACATGACTTGTATTCTATGATTTTCGAAATGCTGGGTACGGGGCATGACTTTTTATTTGTTTTTGACATGACTTGTATTTTATGATTTTTGACATGTCTTGGCATGTCTTTTATTTGTTTTTGACATGACTATTGTTTTTTTTATGTTCGACTTGCCGCGGCATGACTTTTTATTTGTTTTTGACATGACTTGGATTGTATTATTTTCGACATTTCGACGGCATGACTTTTTATTTGTTTATGACGACTTGTATTTAATGCTTTTCGACATGTTGCAGCATGACCTTTTATTTGTTTTTGACGTGACTTATATTTTTTTATTTTCGACATGCCATGGCATTACTTTTTATTTGTTTTTGACATGACTTGTATTTTATGATTTTCGACATGCTGCAGCATGACTTTTTATTTGTTTTTGACTTGACTTGTATTATCTGATTTTCGACATTTCGACGGCATGACTTTTTATTTGTTTTTGACATGACTTTCTTTTAATGATTTTCGACATGCCGCGTCATGACTTTTTATTTGTTTTTGACATGACTTGTATTTTATGATTTTCGACATGCTGCAGCATGACTTTTTTTTTGTTTTTGACATGACTTGTACTTTATTATTTTCGACATTTCGACGGTATGACTTTTTATTTGTTTTTGACATGACTTGTATTTTTTTATTTTCGACATGCCGCGGTATTAATTTTTTTTTGTTTTTGACATGACTTGTATTTTATGATTTTCGACATGCCGCGGCATGATTTTTTTTTGTTTTTGACATGACTTGTATTTAATGATTTTTGATATGCCGCTACATGACTTTTTATTTGTTTTTGACATGACTCGTATTTTATGATTTTCGACATGCCGCGGAATGACTTTTTATTTGTTTTTGACATGACTTGTATTTTATTATTTTCGACATTTCGACGGCATGACTTTTTATTTGCTTTTGACATGACTACTTTTTTATTTTCGGCATGCCGGGGCATGACTTTTTATTTGTTTTTGACATGACTTGTATTTTAGGATTTTCGACATGCCGCTGCATGACTTTTTATTTGTTTTTGACATGACTTGTATTTTAGGATTTTTGACATGCCTCAGCATGACTTTTTATTTGTTTTTGACATGACTTGTATTCTATGATTTTCGAAATGCTGGGTACGGGGCATGACTTTTTATTTGTTTTTGACATGACTTGTATTTTATGATTTTTGACATGTCTTGGCATGTCTTTTATTTGTTTTTGACATGACTATTGTTTTTTTTATGTTCGACTTGCCGCGGCATGACTTTTTATTTGTTTTTGACATGACTTGGATTGTATTATTTTCGACATTTCGACGGCATGACTTTTTATTTGTTTATGACGACTTGTATTTAATGCTTTTCGACATGTTGCAGCATGACCTTTTATTTGTTTTTGACGTGACTTATATTTTTTTATTTTCGACATGCCATGGCATTACTTTTTATTTGTTTTTGACATGACTTGTATTTTATGATTTTCGACATGCTGCAGCATGACTTTTTATTTGTTTTTGACTTGACTTGTATTATCTGATTTTCGACATTTCGACGGCATGACTTTTTATTTGTTTTTGACATGACTTGTATTTAATGATTTTCGACATGCCGCGGCATGATTTTTTTTTGTTTTTGACATGACTTGTATTTTATTATTTTCGACATTTCGACGGCATGACTTTTTATTTGCTTTTGACATGACTACTTTTTTATTTTCGGCATGCCGGGGCATGACTTTTTATTTGTTTTTGACATGACTTGTATTTTAGGATTTTCGACATGCCGCTGCATGACTTTTTATTTGTTTTTGACATGACTTGTATTTTAGGATTTTTGACATGCCTCAGCATGACTTTTTATTTGTTTTTGACATGACTTGTATTCTATGATTTTCGAAATGCTGGGTACGGGGCATGACTTTTTATTTGTTTTTGACATGACTTGTATTTTATGATTTTTGACATGTCTTGGCATGTCTTTTATTTGTTTTTGACATGACTATTGTTTTTTTTATGTTCGACTTGCCGCGGCATGACTTTTTATTTGTTTTTGACATGACTTGGATTGTATTATTTTCGACATTTCGACGGCATGACTTTTTATTTGTTTATGACGACTTGTATTTAATGCTTTTCGACATGTTGCAGCATGACCTTTTATTTGTTTTTGACGTGACTTATATTTTTTTATTTTCGACATGCCATGGCATTACTTTTTATTTGTTTTTGACATGACTTGTATTTTATGATTTTCGACATGCTGCAGCATGACTTTTTATTTTTTTTTGACTTGACTTGTATTATCTGATTTTCGACATTTCGACGGCATGACTTTTTATTTGTTTTTGACATGACTTTCTTTTAATGATTTTCGACATGCCGCGTCATGACTTTTTATTTGTTTTTGACATGACTTGTATTTTAGGATTTTCGACATGCCGCTGCATGACTTTTTATTTGTTTTTGACATGACTTGTATTTTAGGATTTTTGACATGCCTCAGCATGACTTTTTATTTGTTTTTGACATGACTTGTATTCTATGATTTTCGAAATGCTGGGTACGGATCATGACTTTTTATTTGTTTTTGACATGACTTGTATTTTAGGATTTTCGACATGCCGGGGAATGAATTTTTATTTGTTTTTGACATGACTATTGTTTTTTTTATTTTCGACTTGCTGCAGCATGACTTTTTATTTGTTTTTGACATGACTATTGTTTTTTTTATGTTCGACTTGCCGCGGCATGACTTTTTATTTGTTTTTGACATGACTTGGATTGTATTATTTTCGACATTTCGACGGCATGACTTTTTATTTGTTTATGACGACTTGTATTTAATGCTTTTCGACATGTTGCAGCATGACCTTTTATTTGTTTTTGACGTGACTTATATTTTTTTATTTTCGACATGCTGCAGCATGACTTTTTATTTGTTTTTGACTTGACTTGTATTATCTGATTTTCGACATTTCGACGGCATGACTTTTTATTTGTTTTTGACATGACTTTCTTTTAATGATTTTCGACATGCCGCGTCATGACTTTTTATTTGTTTTTGACATGACTTGTATTTTATGATTTTCGACATGCCGCGGAACGACTTTTTATTTGTTTTTTCTTTTTAATAATTTACGACATGCCACGGCATGACTTTTTTATGATTTCCGACATTACTTTTTATTTGTTTTTGAAATGACTCTTTTTTATTGATTTCAGACATGACAGGCATGACTTTTTATTTGTTTTTGACAAGACTTTTTTTTATGATTTTTTACATGCTGCTGCATGACTTTTAATTTGTTTTCGACATCACTTTTTATAATGATTTTCGACATGCCGCGGCAAGACTTTTTATTGTTTTTTGACATGATTTCTTTTATGATTTTTGACATTACCTTTTATTTGTTTTTGACATGACTATTTTTTTTTATTTTTGACATTCCGCGGCATGACTTATTTGTTTTTGACAGGACTTTTTTTTTGTTTTTCGACATTCCGCGTCATGACTTTTTATTTGTTTTTGACATGACTATTTTTTTATGATTTTTGACATTACCTTTTATTTGTTTTTGACAAGACTTTTTTTTAATGATTTTCGACATGCTGCGGAACGACTTTTTATTTGTTTTTGACGACTTTCTTTTAATAATTTTCGACATGCCACGGCATGACTTTTTTATGATTTCCGACATTACTTTTTTTTGTTTTTGAAATGACTCTTTTTTAATGATTTCAGACATGACAGGCATGACTTTTTATTTGTTTTTAACAAGACTTTTTATAATGATTTTTGACATGATTTCTTTTATTTGAAACCTTTTATTTGTTTTTGACAAGACTTTTTTTTAATGATTTTCGACATGCCGTGGCATGACTTTTTATTTTATTTTCGACATGACTTGTATTTTTTGATTTTCGACATGCAACGGCGTGACTTTTAATTTTTTTTGACATGACTTGTATTTTATGATTTTCGACATGCTGTAATCATAATCGACATGCTGTACTTTTATTTGTTTCCTACATGACTTGTATTTTATTATTTTCGATATGCCGTGGCGTGACTTTTTATTTGTTTTTGACATGACTTGTATTTTATGATTTTTGACATGCAGCGGCATGACTTTTTATTTGTTTTTGACATGACTTGTATTTTATGATTTTCGACATGCCGCGGCATGATTTTTTTTTGTTTTTGACATGACTTGTATTTAATGATTTTTGATATGCCGCTACATGACTTTTTATTTGTTTTTGACATGACTCGTATTTTATGATTTTCGACATGCCGCGGAATGACTTTTTATTTGTTTTTGACATGACTTGTATTTTATTATTTTCGACATTTCGACGGCATGACTTTTTATTTGCTTTTGACATGACTACTTTTTTATTTTCGGCATGCCGGGGCATGACTTTTTATTTGTTTTTGACATGACTTGTATTTTAGGATTTTCGACATGCCGCTGCATGACTTTTTATTTGTTTTTGACATGACTTGTATTTTAGGATTTTTGACATGCCTCAGCATGACTTTTTATTTGTTTTTGACATGACTTGTATTCTATGATTTTCGAAATGCTGGGTACGGGGCATGACTTTTTATTTGTTTTTGACATGACTTGTATTTTATGATTTTTGACATGTCTTGGCATGTCTTTTATTTGTTTTTGACATGACTATTGTTTTTTTTATGTTCGACTTGCCGATGCATGACTTTTTATTTGTTTTTGACATGACTTGGATTGTATTATTTTCGACATTTCGACGGCATGACTTTTTATTTGTTTATGACGACTTGTATTTAATGCTTTTCGACATGTTGCAGCATGACCTTTTATTTGTTTTTGACGTGACTTATATTTTTTTATTTTCGACATGCCATGGCATTACTTTTTATTTGTTTTTGACTTGACTTGTATTATCTGATTTTCGACATTTCGACGGCATGACTTTTTATTTGTTTTTGACATGACTTGTATTTTATGATTTTCGACATGCCGCGGCATGATTTTTTTTTGTTTTTGACATGACTTGTATTTAATGATTTTTGATATGCCGCTACATGACTTTTTATTTGTTTTTGACATGACTCGTATTTTATGATTTTCGACATGCCGCGGAATGACTTTTTATTTGTTTTTGACATGACTTGTATTTTATTATTTTCGACATTTCGACGGCATGACTTTTTATTTGCTTTTGACATGACTACTTTTTTATTTTCGGCATGCCGGGGCATGACTTTTTATTTGTTTTTGACATGACTTGTATTTAATGATTTTTGATATGCCGCTACATGACTTTTTATTTGTTTTTGACATGACTTGGATTGTATTATTTTCGACATTTCGACGGCATGACTTTTTATTTGTTTATGACGACTTGTATTTAATGCTTTTCGACATGTTGCAGCATTACTTTTTATTTGTTTTTGACATGACTTGTATTTTATGATTTTCGACATGCTGCAGCATGACTTTTTATTTGTTTTTGACTTGACTTGTATTATCTGATTTTCGACATTTCGACGGCATGACTTTTTATTTGTTTTTGACATGACTTTCTTTTAATGATTTTCGACATGCCGCGTCATGACTTTTTATTTGTTTTTGACATGACTTGTATTTTAGGATTTTCGACATGCCGCTGCATGACTTTTTATTTGTTTTTGACATGACTTGTATTTTAGGATTTTTGACATGCCTCAGCATGACTTTTTATTTGTTTTTGACATGACTTGTATTCTATGATTTTCGAAATGCTGGGTACGGGGCATGACTTTTTATTTGTTTTTGACATGACTTGTATTTTATGATTTTTGACATGTCTTGGCATGTCTTTTATTTGTTTTTGACATGACTATTGTTTTTTTTATGTTCGACTTGCCGATGCATGACTTTTTATTTGTTTTTGACATGACTTGGATTGTATTATTTTCGACATTTCGACGGCATGACTTTTTATTTGTTTATGACGACTTGTATTTAATGCTTTTCGACATGTTGCAGCATGACCTTTTATTTGTTTTTGACGTGACTTATATTTTTTTATTTTCGACATGCCATGGCATTACTTTTTATTTGTTTTTGACATGACTTGTATTTTATGATTTTCGACATGCTGCAGCATGACTTTTTATTTGTTTTTGACTTGACTTGTATTATCTGATTTTCGACATTTCGACGGCATGACTTTTTATTTGTTTTTGACATGACTTGTATTTTATGATTTTCGACATGCCGCGGCATGATTTTTTTTTGTTTTTGACATGACTCGTATTTTATGATTTTCGACATGCCGCGGAATGACTTTTTATTTGTTTTTGACATGACTTGGATTGTATTATTTTCGACATTTCGACGGCATGACTTTTTATTTGTTTATGACGACTTGTATTTAATGCTTTTCGACATGTTGCAGCATTACTTTTTATTTGTTTTTGACTTGACTTGTATTATCTGATTTTCGACATTTCGACGGCATGACTTTTTATTTGTTTTTGACATGACTTGTATTTAATGATTTTCGACATGCCGCGGCATGATTTTTTTTTGTTTTTGACATGACTTGTATTTTATTATTTTCGACATTTCGACGGCATGACTTTTTATTTGCTTTTGACATGACTACTTTTTTATTTTCGGCATGCCGGGGCATGACTTTTTATTTGTTTTTGACATGACTTGTATTTTAGGATTTTCGACATGCCGCTGCATGACTTTTTATTTGTTTTTGACATGACTTGTATTTTAGGATTTTTGACATGCCTCAGCATGACTTTTTATTTGTTTTTGACATGACTTGTATTCTATGATTTTCGAAATGCTGGGTACGGGGCATGACTTTTTATTTGTTTTTGACATGACTTGTATTTTATGATTTTTGACATGTCTTGGCATGTCTTTTATTTGTTTTTGACATGACTATTGTTTTTTTTATGTTCGACTTGCCGCGGCATGACTTTTTATTTGTTTTTGACATGACTTGGATTGTATTATTTTCGACATTTCGACGGCATGACTTTTTATTTGTTTATGACGACTTGTATTTAATGCTTTTCGACATGTTGCAGCATGACCTTTTATTTGTTTTTGACGTGACTTATATTTTTTTATTTTCGACATGCCATGGCATTACTTTTTATTTGTTTTTGACATGACTTGTATTTTATGATTTTCGACATGCTGCAGCATGACTTTTTATTTTTTTTTGACTTGACTTGTATTATCTGATTTTCGACATTTCGACGGCATGACTTTTTATTTGTTTTTGACATGACTTTCTTTTAATGATTTTCGACATGCCGCGTCATGACTTTTTATTTGTTTTTGACATGACTTGTATTTTAGGATTTTCGACATGCCGCTGCATGACTTTTTATTTGTTTTTGACATGACTTGTATTTTAGGATTTTTGACATGCCTCAGCATGACTTTTTATTTGTTTTTGACATGACTTGTATTCTATGATTTTCGAAATGCTGGGTACGGATCATGACTTTTTATTTGTTTTTGACATGACTTGTATTTTAGGATTTTCGACATGCCGGGGAATGAATTTTTATTTGTTTTTGACATGACTATTGTTTTTTTTATTTTCGACTTGCTGCAGCATGACTTTTTATTTGTTTTTGACATGACTATTGTTTTTTTTATGTTCGACTTGCCGCGGCATGACTTTTTATTTGTTTTTGACATGACTTGGATTGTATTATTTTCGACATTTCGACGGCATGACTTTTTATTTGTTTATGACGACTTGTATTTAATGCTTTTCGACATGTTGCAGCATGACCTTTTATTTGTTTTTGACGTGACTTATATTTTTTTATTTTCGACATGCTGCAGCATGACTTTTTATTTGTTTTTGACTTGACTTGTATTATCTGATTTTCGACATTTCGACGGCATGACTTTTTATTTGTTTTTGACATGACTTTCTTTTAATGATTTTCGACATGCCGCGTCATGACTTTTTATTTGTTTTTGACATGACTTGTATTTTATGATTTTCGACATGCCGCAGCATGACTTTTTATTTGTTTTTTACATGACTCTTTTTTAATGATTTTCGACATGCCGCGGAACGACTTTTTATTTGTTTTTTCTTTTTAATAATTTACGACATGCCACGGCATGACTTTTTTATGATTTCCGACATTACTTTTTATTTGTTTTTGAAATGACTCTTTTTTATTGATTTCAGACATGACAGGCATGACTTTTTATTTGTTTTTGACAAGACTTTTTTTTATGATTTTTTACATGCTGCTGCATGACTTTTAATTTGTTTTCGACATCACTTTTTATAATGATTTTCGACATGCCGCGGCAAGACTTTTTATTGTTTTTTGACATGATTTCTTTTATGATTTTTGACATTACCTTTTATTTGTTTTTGACATGACTATTTTTTTTTATTTTTGACATTCCGCGGCATGACTTATTTGTTTTTGACAGGACTTTTTTTTTGTTTTTCGACATTCCGCGTCATGACTTTTTATTTGTTTTTGACATGACTATTTTTTTATGATTTTTGACATTACCTTTTATTTGTTTTTGACAAGACTTTTTTTTAATGATTTTCGACATGCTGCGGAACGACTTTTTATTTGTTTTTGACGACTTTCTTTTAATAATTTTCGACATGCCACGGCATGACTTTTTTATGATTTCCGACATTACTTTTTTTTGTTTTTGAAATGACTCTTTTTTAATGATTTCAGACATGACAGGCATGACTTTTTATTTGTTTTTAACAAGACTTTTTATAATGATTTTTGACATGATTTCTTTTATTTGAAACCTTTTATTTGTTTTTGACAAGACTTTTTTTTAATGATTTTCGACATGCCGTGGCATGACTTTTTATTTTATTTTCGACATGACTTGTATTTTTTGATTTTCGACATGCAACGGCGTGACTTTTAATTTTTTTTGACATGACTTGTATTTTATGATTTTCGACATGCTGTAATCATAATCGACATGCTGTACTTTTATTTGTTTCCTACATGACTTGTATTTTATTATTTTCGATATGCCGTGGCGTGACTTTTTATTTGTTTTTGACATGACTTGTATTTAATGATTTTTGATATGCCGCTACATGACTTTTTATTTGTTTTTGACATGACTTGGATTGTATTATTTTCGACATTTCGACGGCATGACTTTTTATTTGTTTATGACGACTTGTATTTAATGCTTTTCGACATGTTGCAGCATTACTTTTTATTTGTTTTTGACATGACTTGTATTTTATGATTTTCGACATGCTGCAGCATGACTTTTTATTTGTTTTTGACTTGACTTGTATTATCTGATTTTCGACATTTCGACGGCATGACTTTTTATTTGTTTTTGACATGACTTTCTTTTAATGATTTTCGACATGCCGCGTCATGACTTTTTATTTGTTTTTGACATGACTTGTATTTTAGGATTTTCGACATGCCGCTGCATGACTTTTTATTTGTTTTTGACATGACTTGTATTTTAGGATTTTTGACATGCCTCAGCATGACTTTTTATTTGTTTTTGACATGACTTGTATTCTATGATTTTCGAAATGCTGGGTACGGGGCATGACTTTTTATTTGTTTTTGACATGACTTGTATTTTATGATTTTTGACATGTCTTGGCATGTCTTTTATTTGTTTTTGACATGACTATTGTTTTTTTTATGTTCGACTTGCCGATGCATGACTTTTTATTTGTTTTTGACATGACTTGGATTGTATTATTTTCGACATTTCGACGGCATGACTTTTTATTTGTTTATGACGACTTGTATTTAATGCTTTTCGACATGTTGCAGCATGACCTTTTATTTGTTTTTGACGTGACTTATATTTTTTTATTTTCGACATGCCATGGCATTACTTTTTATTTGTTTTTGACATGACTTGTATTTTATGATTTTCGACATGCTGCAGCATGACTTTTTATTTGTTTTTGACTTGACTTGTATTATCTGATTTTCGACATTTCGACGGCATGACTTTTTATTTGTTTTTGACATGACTTGTATTTTATGATTTTCGACATGCCGCGGCATGATTTTTTTTTGTTTTTGACATGACTTGTATTTAATGATTTTTGATATGCCGCTACATGACTTTTTATTTGTTTTTGACATGACTCGTATTTTATGATTTTCGACATGCCGCGGAATGACTTTTTATTTGTTTTTGACATGACTTGGATTGTATTATTTTCGACATTTCGACGGCATGACTTTTTATTTGTTTATGACGACTTGTATTTAATGCTTTTCGACATGTTGCAGCATTACTTTTTATTTGTTTTTGACATGACTTGTATTTTATGATTTTCGACATGCTGCAGCATGACTTTTTATTTGTTTTTGACTTGACTTGTATTATCTGATTTTCGACATTTCGACGGCATGACTTTTTATTTGTTTTTGACATAACTTTCTTTTAATGATTTTCGACATGCCGCGTCATGACTTTTTATTTGTTTTTGACATGACTTGTATTTTAGGATTTTTGACATGCCTCAGCATGACTTTTTATTTGTTTTTGACATGACTTGTATTCTATGATTTTCGAAATGCTGGGTACGGAGCATGACTTTTTATTTGTTTTTGACATGACTTGTATTTTAGGATTTTCGACATGCCGGGAAATGAATTTTTATTTGTTTTTGACATGACTATTGTTTTTTTTATTTTCGACTTGCTGCAGCATGACTTTTTATTTGGTTTTGACATGACTTGTATTTTATGATTTTTGACATGTCTTGGCATGTCTTTTATTTGTTTTTGACATGACTATTGTTTTTTTTATGTTCGACTTGCCGCGGCATGACTTTTTATTTGTTTTTGACATGACTTGGATTCTATTATTTTCGACATTTCGACGGCATGACTTTTTATTTGTTTATGACGACTTGTATTTAATGCTTTTCGACATGTTGCAGCATGACCTTTTATTTGTTTTTGACGTGACTTATATTTTTTTATTTTCGACATGCCATGGCATTACTTTTTATTTGTTTTTGACATGACTTGTATTTTATGATTTTCGACATGCTGCAGCATGACTTTTTATTTGTTTTTGACTTGACTTGTATTATCTGATTTTCGACATTTCGACGGCATGACTTTTTATTTGTTTTTGACATGACTTTCTTTTAATGATTTTCGACATGCCGCGTCATGACTTTTTATTTGTTTTTGACATGACTTGTATTTTATGATTTTCGACATGCCGCAGCATGACTTTTTATTTGTTTTTTACATGACTCTTTTTTAATGATTTTCGACATGGCGCGGAACGACTTTTTATTTGTTTTTTCTTTTTAATAATTTTCGACATGCCACGGCATGACTTTTTTATGATTTCCGACATTACTTTTTATTTGTTTTTGACATGACTTGTATTTTATGATTTTCGACATGCTGCAGCATGACTTTTTATTTGTTTTTGACTTGACTTGTATTATCTGATTTTCGACATTTCGACGGCATGACTTTTTATTTGTTTTTGACATGACTTTCTTTTAATGATTTTCGACATGCCGCGTCATGACTTTTTATTTGTTTTTGACATGACTTGTATTTTAGGATTTTCGACATGCCGCTGCATGACTTTTTATTTGTTTTTGACATGACTTGTATTTTAGGATTTTTGACATGCCTCAGCATGACTTTTTATTTGTTTTTGACATGACTTGTATTCTATGATTTTCGAAATGCTGGGTACGGAGCATGACTTTTTATTTGTTTTTGACATGACTTGTATTTTAGGATTTTCGACATGCCGGGGAATGAATTTTTATTTGTTTTTGACATGACTATTGTTTTTTTTATTTTCGACTTGCTACAGCATGACTTTTTATTTGGTTTTGACATGACTTGTATTTTATGATTTTTGACATGTCTTGGCATGTCTTTTATTTGTTTTTGACATGACTATTGTTTTTTTTATGTTCGACTTGCCGCGGCATGACTTTTTATTTGTTTTTGACATGACTTGGATTGTATTATTTTCGACATTTCGACGGCATGACTTTTTATTTGTTTATGACGACTTGTATTTAATGCTTTTCGACATGTTGCAGCATGACCTTTTATTTGTTTTTGACGTGACTTATATTTTTTTATTTTCGACATGCCATGGCATTACTTTTTATTTGTTTTTGACATGACTTGTATTTTATGATTTTCGACATGCTGCAGCATGACTTTTTATTTGTTTTTGACTTGACTTGTATTATCTGATTTTCGACATTTCGACGGCATGACTTTTTATTTGTTTTTGACATGACTTTCTTTTAATGATTTTCGACATGCCGCGTCATGACTTTTTATTTGTTTTTGACATGACTTGTATTTTATGATTTTCGACATGCCGCAGCATGACTTTTTATTTGTTTTTTACATGACTCTTTTTTAATGATTTTCGACATGGCGCGGAACGACTTTTTATTTGTTTTTTCTTTTTAATAATTTTCGACATGCCACGGCATGACTTTTTTATGATTTCCGACATTACTTTTTATTTGTTTTTGAAATGACTCTTTTTTAATGATTTCAGACATGACAGGCATGACTTTTTATTTGTTTTTGACAAGACTTTTTATAATGATTTTTGACATGATTTCTTTTATTTGAAACCTTTTATTTGTTTTTGACAAGACTTTTTTTTAATGATTTTCGACATGCCGTGGCATGACTTTTTATTTTATTTTCGACATGACTTGTATTTTTTGATTTTCGACATGCAACGGCGTGACTTTTAATTTTTTTTGACATGACTTGTATTTTATGATTTTCGACATGCTGTAATCATAATCGACATGCTGTACTTTTATTTGTTTCCTACATGACTTGTATTTTTTGATTTTCGACATGCCGCGTCATGACTTTTTATTTGTTTTTGACATGACTTGTATTTTATGATTTTCGACATGCCGCGGAACGACTTTTTATTTGTTTTTTCTTTTTAATAATTTTCGACATGCCACGGCATGACTTTTTTATGATTTCCGACATTACTTTTTATTTGTTTTTGAAATGACTCTTTTTTAATGATTTCAGACATGACAGGCATGACTTTTTATTTGTTTTTGACAAGACTTTTTTTTATGATTTTTTACATGCTGCTGCATGACTTTTAATTTGTTTTCGACATCACTTTTTATAATGATTTTCGACATGCCGCGGCAAGACTTTTTATTGTTTTTTGACATGATTTCTTTTATGATTTTTGACATTACCTTTTATTTGTTTTTGACATGACTATTTTTTTTTATTTTTGACATTCCGCGGCATGACTTATTTGTTTTTGACAGGACTTTTTTTTTGTTTTTCGACATTCCGCGTCATGACTTTTTATTTGTTTTTGACATGAATATTTTTTTATGATTTTTGACATTACCTTTTATTTGTTTTTGACAAGACTTTTTTTTAATGATTTTCGACATGCTGCGGAACGACTTTTTATTTGTTTTTAACGACTTTCTTTTAATAATTTTCGACATGCCACGGCATGACTTTTTTATGATTTCCGACATTACTTTTTATTTGTTTTTGAAATGACTCTTTTTTAATGATTTCAGACATGACAGGCATGACTTTTTATTTGTTTTTGACAAGACTTTTTATAATGATTTTTGACATGATTTCTTTTATTTGAAACCTTTTATTTGTTTTTGACAAGACTTTTTTTTAATGATTTTCGACATGCCGTGGCATGACTTTTTATTTTCTTTTTGACATGACTTGTATTTTTTGATTTTCGACATGCAACGGCGTGACTTTCAATTTTTTTTGACATCACTTGTATTTTATGATTTTCGAAATGCTGTAATCATAATCGACATGCCGTACTTTTATTTGTTTCCTACATGACTTGTATTTTATTATTTTCGATATGCTGTGGCGTGACTTTTTATTTGTTTTTTACATGACTTGTATTTTATGATTTTCGACATGCCGCGGCATGACTGTTTATTTGTTTTTGACATGACTATTTTTTTTATTTTCGACATTCCGCGGCATGACTTATTTGTTTTTGACAGGACTTTTTTTTGGTTTTTCGACATGCAGCGGCATGACTTTTTAGTTGTTTTTGACATGACTTTCTTTTAATGATTTTTGACATGCCGCGTCATGACTTTTTATTTGTTTTTGAGATGACTTATATTTTATGATTGTTGACATGCTGTGGCATGACTTTTTATTTGTTTTTGACAGGACTTTTTTTTGGATTTTCGACATGCCGCGTCATGACTTTTTATTTGTTTTTGAGATGACTTATATTTTATGATTGTTGACATGCTGTGGCATGACTTTTTATTTGTTTTTGACAGGACTTTTTTTTGGATTTTCGACATGCCGCGTCATGACTTTTTATTTGTTTTTGACATGACTATTTTTTTTATTTTCGACATGCTGCGGCATGACTTTTTATTTGTTTTTAACATGGCTATTTTTTTAATGATTTTTGAAATGCCGTGGAATGACTTTTTATTTTTATTTTGACGACTTTCTTTTAATAATTTTCGTCATGCCATGGCATGACTTTTTTATGATTTCCGACATTACTTTTTATTTGTTTTTGAAATGACTCTTTTTTAATGATTTTTTACATGCTGCTGCATGACTTTTAATTTGTTTTCGACATCACTATTTACTATGATTTTCGACATGCCGCGGCAAGACTTTTTATTGGTTTTTGACATGATTTCTTTTATAATTTTTGACATTACCTTTTATTTGTTTTTGACAAGACTTTTTTTTAATGATTTTCGACATCCCGCGTCATGACTTTTTATTTGTTTTTGACATGACTTGTATTTTATGATTTTCGACGTACCGCGGCATGACTTTTTATTTTATTTTAGACATGACTTGTATTTTTTGAATTTCGACATGCTGTAATCATAATCGACATGCTGTACTTTTATTTGTTTCCTACATGACCTGTATTTTTTGATTTTCGACATTCCGCTGCATGACTTTTTGTTTGTTTTTGAGATGACTTGTATTTTATAATTTTCGATGTGCCGCGGCATGACTTTTTATTAGTTTTTGAAATTACTTGTATTTTATGATTTTCGACATGAATTTTTTTTAATGATTTTCGACATGCATGACTTCTTATTTGTTTCTGACATGACTCTTTTTTAATGATTTTCAACATGCTGCGGCATGACTTTTTATTTGTTTTTGACATGATTTCTTTCATGATTTTTGACATTACCTTTTAATTTGTTTTCGACATCACTTTTTCTTAAGATTTTCGACATGCCGCGGCAAGTTTTTTTATTGGTTTTTGACATGATTTCATTCATGATTTTTGATATTACCTTTTATTTGTTTTTGACAAGACTTTTTTTTAATGATTTTCGACATGCCGCGGCATGACTTTTTTTTATTTTTTACATGACTCTTTTTTAATGATCTTCGACATGAATTTTTTTTTATTATTTTCGACATGACTTTTTATTTGTTTCTGACGTGACTTTCTTTTACTGATTTTCGACATTCCGCGGCATGATTTTTTATTTGTGTTTTACATGACTTTTTTAATTATTTTCGACATGCCGCGGAATTACTTTTTATTTGTTTCTGACGTGACTTTCTTTTACTGATTTTCGACATTCCGCGGCATGACTTTTTATTTAATTTTTGACATGACTTGTATTTTTTGATTTTCGACATGTTGTAATCATAATCGACATGCCGTACTTTTATTTGTTTCCTACATGACTTGTATTTTATGATTTTCGACATTCCGCTGCATGACTTTTTATTTTTTTTGACATGACTTGTATTATATGATTTTCGACATGCCGCAACATGACTTTTTATTTGTTTTTTACATGACTTTTTTTTTATTTTCAACATGCCGTGTCATGACTTTTTATTTGTTTTTGACATGACTTATATTTTATGATTTTCGACATGCCGTGGCATGACTTTTTATTTATTTTTGACATGACTGGTATTTCATGATTTTCGACATGCCGTGGCATGACTTTTTATTTGTTTTTAACATGACTCTTTATTAATGATTTTCGACATGCTATAGCATGACTTTTTATTTATTTCTGACATGACTCTTTTTTAAAATCATAAAAAAAAAGTCTTGTCAAAAACAAATAAAAAGTCATGTCTGAAATCATTAAAAAAGAGTCATGTCAAAAATAAATAAAAAGTCATGCTATAGCATGTCGAAAATCATTAAAAAAGAGTCATGTGAGAAATAAATAAAAAGTCATGCTATAGCATGTCGAAAATCATTAATAAAGAGTCATGTCAGAAATAAATAAAAAGTCTAGCCGCGTCGAAAATAAAAAAAAAAATAGCCATGTTAAAAACAAACATGTCTGAAATCATTAAAATAGACATATGACTTTTTATTTGTTTTTGACAAGACTTTTTTTTATGATTTTTGACATGCTGCGGCATGACTTTTAATTTGTTTTTGACATGATTTCTTTTATGATTTTTGACATTACCTTTTTTTTTTTTGACAAGACTTTTTTTTAATGATTTTCGACATGACTTTTTATTTGTTTCTGACGTGACTCTTTTTTAATGATTTTCGACATGTAGTGGCATGACTTTTTATTGTTTTTTGACATGACTTTTTTTATGATTTTCGACATGACTCTTTTTTAATGATTTTCAAGATGACTTTTTTTTATGATTTTCGACATTATTTTTTTTTTAATGATTTTCGACATGCCGCTGCATGACTTTTATTTGCTTTTGACATGACTTTTATTTTATGATCTTCGACATGCCGGGGCATGACTTTTTATTTGTTTTTGACATGACTTTTTTTTATGATTTTCGACATTAATTTTTTTTATGACTTTCGACATGCCAAAAACATGACTTTTTTATGATTTTCTACATGACTTTTTTTTATGACTTTTTATTTGTTTTTAACAAATCACATCGACTCCGGAGGACAACAAATCCCTCACTTAGCACATGTAGGGCAGTATCCAAGTGCACAGCCTTTGCAGATATATTTCTTACATCTACAGCACACAGTATGTGTTTTACAGTCCTTCTTTGGTGGGCAGATCTGACACCTCTTCCTCTTACTTGCCCCCGCGTGGGCAGTGGCTAGGGCAGCGGGATCCTCAGGTTGATCAAGACATCTAGCCCGCTGAACAGCTTTCACGACTGCTGCAGATGCGTCTGTGCGGGGGAGATGCTCCCTTCTTTTGATCAGTGGAGTTACAAGTGCCTTTCCCAGCTGCTCAAGGAACACCCTCCTCTTGTTCCGCTTACGGGGCATCCAGCCAGGGTTGATCTCTCTCCATATCACAAATTTATTGTAGGAGGAAACATCAATGATGTTGTAGAAGATGGCCAGGGGCCAGCGGGCAGTCATCCTTCTGCAGCTGTACGTTCCAATCACTTTATCTAGGTTGTCCACGCCTCCTTTGGTACAGTTGTAGTCTAGGATGATGGCTGGCTTCCTGTCCTGGCGATCACTAATGTTAGCCTCTGTGTGCCGTGTGCTCAGAAGCATCACATTCTTGCTCTTCTTCGGGAGGTAGGAGACTAGAGTGGTGCTGGGCGTGAAGGCAAACTTCGATGAGAGAACCTGTCTTTCTTTCGTGGCAAGCAGTGCAGGTGGGAGGTCAGGCTTGTTCCTTCGAACCGTGCCAATCATGGTGATGTCCCTCTTCAGGAGCTGCTGTCCGAGTTCATAAGAGGTGAAGAAATTGTCACACATGACATTGTGACCCTTCAGTCCCTCTGTGACATCGAGCACAACCCGCATCCCCTGGTTCTTCTCTGAGCCTCCACTGGCAGGCTTGCCAGTGTAGACCTGCATCTTCCAAGCGTAGCTGGATATGGCGTCACAGGCCACCCATGACTTGCTGGCTTCGGCATATACTGCCGGAAGGGACAACGACCTTTGGATAGAAGCCATGATCATCGGTAATCAGTCTCGGTTTCACAGAAAACAGTCACACGCACACACACATACACACACACACACACACACACACACGTCAGTTGTGAAATATATCTGTATATAGAGCTATGTATATATATATATATATATATATACATACATACCTCTGAATGGAACCAGCTGCTCATCCACTGTAACGTCAGGCCCTGGGTTATAGAGGTGTGGCAACCGCTCCACCCACTTGTCCCAGACATCTCTTATGGCTGCCATCTTGTCTGACGCACGTCTTGGGGGTCGTAACTCACGGTCATCAAATCGTAGCATGCTTGAGTAAGTGTGAAAGAGTTTGAGTGGCATCGTGGCACGGAAAATCGCTCTACCGCTCTCCGCATCCCATAGACTAGCTGCAGCCTCACCTCGGGACCTGTATACACCCGCTAAGATTAGCAGCCCTATGTAGGCACGCAGGTCAGTCTCATCCATCATTTTCCAGCTGTCTCCATGTTTTCGACAACCCTCCAGATTAGTCATCTCCAGGATGAGTTTTTCTATTTCCGGTGTGATGAACAGGTAGAACGTTGAAGCAATGTCATGGGCGTGGGGAACGGAATATTGTGTGGGTCCTGGGGTCATCTCCAGCACCTTATGTTCTGCCGTCCTGCCCTGTTCGTGATATGCTAGTGAGGACCATTTGATTGCTCCGTTTTTTGACAGGAAAGTCCCTCTTTCGGCTTGAGGGATTTCCTCTTCTTCTTCGTCTTTATCTTCTTCTTCTTCTTCTTCTACTTTTTCTTTTTCTTTTTCTTCGTCGTCCTTGTTGTCGTTGTTGTTGTTGTTGTCTTCTTCTTCTTCTGAGGATGATACATCTTGCTCTGGTCTGTATTCCTCTCCATCTTCTTCTTCTGACACATCCTCTGCTTCCTTGAATTCTCATGTGAATGGTACGTGGGAATGAAAGGAGAATGCAACTAACAAAGGCAAAGTTTCCCTTTGTAATGTTTGGGTCATCGTGGGGTTCAAGTCCGGACATGTTTACATCCGCTACCGATTGATCTCAGACAGACCTACAGTGTACTTGATTTCTTTCTTTTTTTTTGCGCACGCATGGGGGGGGGATGAATTCCCATGTGAATGTCACGTGGGAATGAAAGGAAAACGCAACTAACAAAGGCAAAGATTCCCTTTGTAATGATTGGGTCATCGTGGGGTTCAAGTGTAGCATGCAGGGGATTTTGGTTTCCCTTTTGGTTGGTCCTTTTGACCCTAGGAGGGGTATACATGCGAGCGGGTCCTTTTGACCCCAGGACAGCGGGAGGGGTAAACATGCCGGTGGGTCAATATGACCCCGGGACAGCGGGAGGGTTAAAGGTTAGATGAATTCCTTAATTTGTAAACACAAGGCTTTTATTCTAAAATATTGACAGGACAGTGTTGTACAAAATCCAGTGACTTGCACGGCTCCATGAATGAATAAAGTACCAGGATTTAATTGTGGATTATTACTATTATTTACAAATGAGCACACGCTTCTTAACCTTTTTCTGTCTCAAATAAATATAAATTACATTTTAAATGAAATTAAATGACCATTATGACAGGCAACCTGGATGCAGATAGAAGCAGCAGCAGCTCATCAACAGAAACGCTGCTGGTGTCCCACACATGAGAGACGCAGTAGTTCAGCGAGGCAGCCGTCACGCTCTGCTCATGCGGCCTGTCTGGCTTGTCCGTAAGCGTTAAACAGCAAGATTAGGGCCTTGCATACAGAGGTGCTCTTGTTGAAGTACTGTTGGAAATATATCATGAAGAATAATATGGCAATGCTTAAACTATTATGTTACGAGGTCATTGGGTTGAAGATGTTTAGACTAAGAATTATAAGAATGAATACTGTGGCGCCTGAGGGACTTATCGTTCAGAGTCACAAGGGTGGGACGTCATACACATACGTTTGTGTAGATAGAACAGTCTCAAGGATACAGCCTTAGGGAAGAAACAGATAGGGGGGAGAGGACAGAATGATATGAACAGTAGACAGCGTTGTTTAAGGATGGAGTCAGATAAGAAGAAGGTCACATTGACATTGTGGAAAAGTACTAAGACTGATCAAAACTCTGCCCCTCCTTTCGAACAATGTTTATGGCTGTGTTTAAAAGGCAAATGTGAAGAACAGCTCGGGGTTCATTCACTGCGAACTGATCACGGTATTACATGGTATCAGGGACACATTGATGAATCCAGAATTCTGTAATAACTCTGTGCAACTTTGATGAATATATATACGGAATAAATTGATACTGATTTTAACATAATTTGCAATCTTTTATGATTTTAACTCTGAGCTTGCAGCTGCCTAGAAGATAAACCAACACGCATGAAGGTGACGATAACCTGAGGGAAATTCCTTCAATTTGGTGACCCCGACGTGATCTTCGGAAAGAGCGAAGAGCGAGCCAGAGACCGGACAACTCAGTGAGAGAGAGATAAGGGTACCCTGACTACAAGGCAAAAAGGTAAGCAGAACCTGTTAAAACAAAATCTGCATATTGGCATAGGATCTAAATTTATCTCTCTGGCTGAGTTTGAAGCATCTCTGTTTGACTTTTGATAAATCAAGTTGCATAGTTATAAGGATCTGGGATCCGCTAATGATCTGGGATCTTAGTTAAAAGGATCTGGGATCCGCTAATGATCTGGGATCTTAGTTAAAAGCGTTTGGAACGCCTGTATGAGTGTACATTAATAACTAGTATTCAGAGGAAAATTAAAACTTACTGTTGATACTGGGCCAACATCGCTGGAACATCAAAGTGTCCAGTAGAAGCTTATGTTGGTAGGATCACAGCGAGGGGCATAGCGACCCATTTACTCTGAATCTAGTTACTGTCATAAACTGAATAAAACTGTGTGAAATAGTACTGGACAGAATGGATGGAGAATTTGACAAAGATTGGGAGGAGAAAGGCGGTTGTAACAAAAGTGGGTTAACCTTCGGCCAACAGTGGGCGAAAGTAAGAACGAATGCGATATGTACCTTTGACCCGGAGATAAGGGGAAAAGAGACAGAGGGGATGGATGCATGGTTTAAAGGAATGATAGAGAATAAAGAGTTCCCGGAAAACTCCTCTAAATCAGCTTTTACCCCAGCAGTACGAGAAGCCATACTAAAACAGCAGGAAATCTTGGCCCAAAGTAGAAAAACGGTGGAACAAAGCGGTGTTTTTACAAAAAAGAAAGCCCAAAAAGACGTTGAGAACCAAGCAAAAACTTTAGCTAAAATAAACAGCATTTATCTTGCATCCGTAACTGAATTAGGACATCAATGGCCAGTAAAAAAAGAGACTAAAAAAGAACCAAATAAAACCCCGGACGGATACAACCGGCTGTACCCAGCTTTAGGGGAACAGCCCGATCCGCCACCACCGCATCATCAGATGGTAATGACAGGTATAGCACCTACGGTACCCCCACCATACGATGACACCCAAACATTCCCTCCACCCCCTGAACATAGCCCGGAATCCGACCCTCCACAACATTCCAGTCCCAAACCAGTATCTGCCCAGATGCCCCAATTTTCTGTTCAGGGAGGACATTTGTGGCTAGAAGATCATGAGGGAAAAAGGAACAGAGAAGATTTAGAAAGAAGGACCCGGTTCCTAGAAATAGGCCTGCTAGGGTTAACCAGAGGGGGAAATCAGCCTGGGGTTATGGATCTAATAGGGGATACAATCGCAGAACCGAACTTGCCATCTCCCATATCACCACCGATGGTCGTCTCCCCAAGCGAATTCTCTGACCCTGAGGGTAGGCGGGTGAGAGAAGAGGTGGTTGGGAGATGGCAAAGGGATAGAGACGAGACAGAGAAAAAGAGACATAGAAAGGAGCAGAAAGAGCAGGAGAGGCACAGAATATGGGTAGAATTAGAAGAAAGGACAGAGGCAGTCAAGAGGGAGCTTGACATAGAGCAGGATGGAGCATGTGGAGGAGGCTCATCAGGCCATCAGGTGGATGGGGGTACATCCACCACCTCCAGTCTTGGTAGACAAACTGGGCCACAGTTTGAGTCCAGTCGAGAGAGGGAAAGATTTAGAAGACAGGGAAAGGGAGAACCAGGGATTGAGAAATCTTACGGCAGAACTGGAATGGTCACAGGAGGGGGAAGAGGGGTTCATCCGCCTAAAACAGGAGATGGCCGAAGCGGCTGCTTTAGCCCTCCCGGACTATTCCCAGCCGTTCCATCTTGACGTATCTGAACAGCTGTCTACCGCCCATGGTGTTTTGTATCAGAAGCAAAGAGGAGACAGAAATGTGTTATATTATTGTAGCATATTATTAGATAACCAAGAACAGAGAGCCAGCCCCTGCGTACGGTATGCGGCTGCACTGGCTAAAATAGTGGAGAAAGTGGGTCATATCGTCATGCACCACCCACTCCGAATTCTCACTTCCCATAGTACTGTAGCCTACGTTACATCAGCGTGTTTCACTCTCACTCCATTGCGACAGACAAAGATTCTACAAGTACTATCAAAGCCACACATCTCTTTTTTCCACGAGGGTTGCAATATGGCTGACAAAATGGGGGATGGTCAGGGTAAAAAGCACTTATGCGCAGAAAAATCTATGCCCTTCACAAAACTACGAGCAGACTTAGAAACCACCCCCTTAACAGTATGTGATCTCAGTCTATTTACAGACGGCTGCTGTTTTAGACATCCCACAGAGGGGTTAAAAGCTGGATATGCTGTAGTGTCGGTTCCTAATGTCACCTCAAAACCTATCACACTGTGCTCCGCTCCACTAGACGGAAAACAATCTGCCCAAGCTGCTGAGTTGACCGCTGTGGTATCCGCTCTTAAACTCGCTGAGGGTAAAGCTGTAAATATTTTCACGGATTCGGCATATGTGTGTAATGCTATTCACAGGGACATGACAGGTTGGGTACAAGCAGGGTTCAAGACAAGCGGAAACAAAAACATGGCACATGAGGTGCTCATGAGAGAGTTGTTGTCTGCCATTAAGCTTCCTAAAAAGGTTGCTGTCTTAAAAGTGAAAGGTCACTCTCAGGGAGAGGACCTAGAGAGCATTGGCAATAATGCTGCGGATGTTGCGGCCAAGGCTGCTGCAGGATATGTTGTTGAATGTGTATTAATGCTTGGCGAAGAAGTAGGAGCATTTATTGATGATGTAAAAAAGGCACAGGAGGACGCTCCTGCACATGAGAAAAAATCCTGGGATGATGCAGGTGCTACGGATTGTTTTGTAGACATGTGGCAGAAAGATGGGAAGACGGTAATGCCGTCAGATTGGATACCATCCATGTTAAAACAAACACATGGCTTACATCATGGGGGAGTGGCGGTAATGATGCATGCTCTGGAGGCATGGTGGTTCCCACAAAAGAGGAAAACCGTGATTGATTTCGTACAAAATTGTACTACCTGTCGGGCATGCAACATTCGACCTACTGAAAAACCTCCTTTGGGAAAATACCCAAAACCTGAGGGTCCTGGCGAACAAATAGTTATGGATTTTACGGATATGGGGATCCGGGCGGGAGGGAAAAGATTTTTGTTGGTCATAGTGGATGCATTTTCCAGGTGGATTGAGGCCTATCCTACTGGAAAAGAGGACGCTAAAACAGTCATCAAATGTTTGGTGAATAATTATATACCATATCATGGTTTTCCCAAACTTATTCGCTCCGACAATGGCTCTCATTTCAAAAATAAGGATTTGAGAGAAGTGGAGACTGTTTTGGGTCTGGAACACAAGTTTGGCACGGTGTACCACCCAGAATCGCAAGGCAAAGTCGAACGGGCTAACCAGACCATTAAGGGGAAACTGCTGAAGATTTGTCAGCAAACAGGTTTGCCATGGACTGAGGCTCTTCCCATTGCTCTTCTGGCTATGAGATCCTCAGTCAATAGGCAAACAGGTTTAACACCGTTTGAACTCAACTGTGGACGACCTTTTCCAGGTCCCACAGTGCCTTTGTGTGTCCTACCTGCTGTAGGATACCGCCCGTATTATCAGAAAGTGAATGCTCTTGTCTCAGCTCTCTCCTGTTCAGGTGCCCCCCATGCTCCGAAGCCTGTGTTGCTGACAGCACCTGAAGGCCCCCCGGAACACCTTTGGTTGAAGGTGTTAAAGAGGAAGTGGTCGGAGCCACGGTGGACGGGGCCTCATAGAGTGACAGCAAGGACAACAACGGCAGTACAACTTGCAGGGAAAGGCGGAGTTTGGTGGCACTTGACCCAGTGCAGCTCAACAAAACATCCAAAACCAACGGCAGTCCCCATCAGCGGAGAGGTGGACAAGATGTAAGCATCTCTGCAGGGACACCAAGCATCTCTGCAGGGACACCAGACAAGAGCGAAGTTTTTGTCTGGTGTCCCCATCAGCGGAGAGGTGGACAACCCAGATGAACCGGACAAAGGAACAGCACCAGGGGTAGATGTAAGCATCTCTGCAGGGACACCAAGCATCTCTGCAGGGACACCAGACAAGAGCGAAGTTTTTGTCTGGTGTCCCCATCAGCGGAGAGGTGGACAACATGCAAGCATCTCTGCAGGGACACCAGAGAAGAGCACAGAAGAAGACACGTAAAAATTGAAGCGTGACTAATGACTGAATTTTTTGTTTTCTATACTGAAGTTTTTTGTTTTCTATATATATCACTGTAAAAAATATATTAGTGAGCTGTATGAGACACAATTAAGGGACGGAAGGTTTCAAGGTCTTGCCTGTTTTACAGATAAAACACGGCTTAACAGTAAGGAGAAGGTGACTCAGTGAAAGTCTTATATGTTATATGTTGTAGTAATTATTGCTTTATATATCACGTTAACAATAGCTTATTTTGTATTCATCTACCCTGTGATACGTAATCTCACATTTCTCCAGATGTGATCATTTTTATTTTTCATGTTTGTATTTGATTGAGGTTTGATTTTGACCGCAAGGAAAACATCCATATCACTGTGCATCGTATGTCTTGAGACCTCTCGACAGTGATGGCTCTGTGGTGCGCAAAGCACCTGAGTTGAAGAAGAAGACTTAATCAGTTATAGATAATCATTTTGAAGATGGGTACTACTCTAATATAATCAATGTTATTCATTATTGATCCCTATGATTCTGTGGGTTAAAATCAAAGCAATATTACATGTAATCACACACACATACTTTAATCACACACATACTTATATTTCATTACATACACATCACATTAAGCCACACACCTCAGTACACACACTCACATTTTCAATAAAGATACTGCATACACATTACACTCATCACATGGATGACAGAAAACACGGAGAATGAGTTGAATCGGTTACTCTCGCAAGGTTTAATTGTTTAAGGTTTTTAAATTTTAGTTGGTGAATTTTATAAGAAGAAATGCTTAATTTAGAGTACCGTGACACAGACCCAGATTCAGAGGGCGGTAATGGCTTGAACCTCATGTCATATATTTCTGTGAAGTGAACTTAGACAAGTTCAAAAGAGGAAATGTTGGAAATATATCATGAAGAATAATATGGCAATGCTTAAACTATTATGTTACGAGGTCATTGGGTTGAAGATGTTTAGACTAAGAATTATAAGAATGAATACTGTGGCGCCTGAGGGACTTATCGTTCAGAGTCACAAGGGTGGGACGTCATACACATACGTTTGTGTAGATAGAACAGTCTCAAGGATACAGCCTTAGGGAAGAAACAGATAGGGGGGAGAGGACAGAATGATATGAACAGTAGACAGCGTTGTTTAAGGATGGAGTCAGATAAGAAGAAGGTCACATTGACATTGTGGAAAAGTACTAAGACTGATCAAAACTCTGCCCCTCCTTTCGAACAATGTTTATGGCTGTGTATAAAAGGCAAATGTGAAGAACAGCTCGGGGTTCATTCACTGCGAACTGATCACGGTATTACATGGTATCAGGGACACATTGATGAATCCAGAATTCTGTAATAACTCTGTGCAACTTTGATGAATATATATACGGAATAAATTGATACTGATTTTAACATAATTTGCAATCTTTTATGATTTTAACTCTGAGCTTGCAGCTGCCTAGAAGATAAACCAACACGCATGAAGGTGACGATAACCTGAGGGAAATTCCTTCAGTACCTAAAGCCGCCCAGGTTTTAAATTACATATTAATTCCACATATTTGTCAGTTGTGTCTAAACAGAGAGTGAGAGAGAGGAGCAGATACACTACACAGACAGAGAGAGAGAGAGAGAGATCTATAGTAAAACGTATTTCTACAAAATAATGCAACTTTCACTGAACATTCACCGATATTCTCAGAGCTAAACTAACTCTGTCTTCTGCTCCACAAGTTCACTTCACCTCACACGTTACAACCAGCTCGTGGGCCGCAACAAAGGAGGGAGATGCACACCAAGCTTTAGCAAAAATCAACTTAAATTTATTAAAGTAAGCTTACAAGTGGAAATAACGATGAGGCGTGAAAGTCAGAATCAGTGGTGTGTGAGGTGCATGAATGCAGTGGGTAATGTGAGGATGCATGAATGCAGTGGGTAATGTGAGGATGCATAAATGCAGTGGGTAATGTGAGGATGCATGAATACAGTGGGTAATGTGAGGATGTATGAATACAGTGGGTAATGTGAGGATGCATGAATGCAGTGGGTAATGTGATGTAGGGATTCTACTTTGGTAGGTTTTGGTTATTAGCAAATTAATTAATAAATAATAATATAATTATTAATATTAATAAAGATTATCAATAAACATCAATAATAAACGGGGCACCACCCTGGAATCAGGGACCAATGACCAACACGTTAATATAGTCTCATTATATATGCTAAACTATCAATTTGGAACGTTGATTAATAATTAAATTAATAACTATAACCAAATTAGATAGTAAAGGTTGAAGGATATCGGAATTCTTGACATAGCAGAGGTTGGCAGTATTCACTCTTGTGCAACATTAAAAAGACCAGCATGTATATTCCACAATCATTTATTTACAAGATAATAAAGGTTCAAAACACAATATTAATCTAACTAAATAACTAAACTAAACAAACCAAACACAGTGTGTGTGTGTGTGTGTGTGTGTGTGTGTGTGTGTGTGTGTGTGTGTGTGTGTGTGAGAGAGAGGGAGGGGGGGGGAACAAGATGGGTTCTTGTCTCAAAATGTCTGTATGGCCTACAAACAAAATGGTGGGCACTGTAAAACTACAAAGATGGCTGAATCAAAGATGGCGGAATCAAAGCTGGCCATCAGCATGTCATCACATGACCTCTTTGTTCTAGGACAAGAGATGTGGGGGTAAAGATTATCTGAAGCTGTATGTTTATGTTTAACTAATTCACAGTTTCTGTATGTGATCTTAATGTGTGTTAGATATGCAGTGGGTTAGAAAAGATGGTTAGTTTGCATGCAAGACCTTGTCTATGTGAAGCATAAACTAAACACATCAGATGTGGCGAAGCCAGTTACCCAAAAATCAAATACAGATAAATCAACACAGTTAAACTCAATGAATAACATTAAACCAAATCAATACAAGTACTTTCTAGAAATCAAAGTTGGACAGTCTTGCTCAGCCCTGTGCGATTGCTAATGCATGAATGCAGTGGGTAATGTGAGGATGCATGAATGCAGTGGGTAATGTGAGGATGCATGAATGCAGTGGGTAATGTGAGGTGTATGTTGTCAGTGTAAAACAAATAGAATCAAAACAAAGAAACGATCAGCATGTCGAAGAGAGACCGGCACACTGGCATCCGAGCAGGCAGTGGTTAAATAGCTGAGGAACTGGGAGCACCTGGCTAGTGAGCCAGGTGCTCCCAGTGGACATGATGGCACCTCCATCCATCCAATTAGGACCTACAAAACACACGCACACACACACACACACACACACAAATACACACACACACACACACACACAGACACAGTACCTAGCAGGACCAAGGCCAGGACCAGGAATATGGGGCCGTCACACACCATCACACATATTTGCCACTGCTCTCTCTCTTTTGCTTCACCATGCACTTCTCATATACAGACACTCTCCACACTGGCTCTGCTAGTCTCCAAATGTCTTGTGCTACTCTTACACCAGCTCTGGCCATTCAAGTTTTCACATCGGCCACCGTAGTTCTCCAGCATGCTTGGACCACGGGAGAGGTTACTATGTACAACCTCTCTGCTAGATGCCGCCAGATGTTACACACTGCACCTTTAACAGACAGCAGAACTACAATACAGTCATATGTGTCAACAAAATGTAACAAAGCCACAGTGACAGAGCCAGGTTCAAGAATGGATGGAATAGACAATGAACAGGTTCAACCATTTGATGTTTGTCCAAGTTCCACTTCTATTGTGTGATCATTATTACACTAACACATTACAGATTAAATTGGTAAATTTCTTAAATTCTTTATGCACTTTTAGTTATCAATGACAACATGTCAAAGTATTTTGACAGGAGGAAGGTGTTGCATTATTGTTTACTGAGTCAAGGAGAGGGTCCAAAGAAAATATGAATAAGGCTGTGGAGGGCTTTTATACGTTTTATACTCCAGATATCAGGTATCAGGTATCAGGTATATGCTCTAATTACCTTGAGGATGGCTTCTCGCAGCACATGGCTGCTGTGCTGTAGAATTCTGTTAAGACTGCATGCTTTTACCCCTTTAGAATCTTTGTGATAGATCTGAGCTGTTATTAATTCCATTTCCTCCAACTGTTCAACAAGAAAACTTTTGACGATTGATCAGTTATTTTCCAGTGAGCAAAGATTTGACTTTTTTGCTTTTTACTCATGACATCTTCAGATATTCTCTTTTTCTTTTTTCTTGGAATCACTTTCTTTTTCCATTGTTATTCAATTTCTATCATAAGTCTCAGAATCTGTTTTCATTCATGGCTTTGCCAGTTTTTTGTTATTTTTAAATTTCTGTAACAACTCCCTCTTTCTCTGCCTGCCATGCTCCCTTAATGGATTTACTCTCTGCCTCTGTCTGTCTGGCAGTCTCTCTGCTCATCCTCTTTATGGACTATATCTCCATCCTTGCTTCTTGCTTCTTTTTCCTTCTTACAGCCGTACTGGCAAGGTCATTCTCCACTCTACTCCTCTTTTAATGACCAAGGCTGTGTGCTGAAGCTCTCTGTATTTTCACCAGTGGCAAAAGAAAAGTTTTAAGGTCATGCTGGCACTGGTCAATTTTCCTCTATCAACATGCACTGCTTAATATGAGTATAGCCCATCATAATTTGAGTCTTGATGGGGAACACCAATTTTACACATCATATTGGTGGAGGATATAAAGTATATCCAACCCACTTGGGTGGTCTTGGTGAATCCTTAAAGGTCACCTATTATGCAAAATGCACTTTTCCATGTCTTTTAAACATCAATATCTGTCCCCAGTGTGTCTACAGGTCACCATAGTATTATAAAAGACCATCCTCTCTCTTTTTCCCCTTCTCCATCTGTCCGGAAATGGGTCTAAAAATCGCTGAGCAGCTTTTCCTTACACTGGTGACGTCGGGGACGAATTTCATGCTATATAAGGGTTTCCTGTTAGAACCAGAGGAGAACCTCCAGCTAGGTGACCCCGCCCACAGAGTGTCACTCTCTCTCCTCCGCCTCCTAACTATAAGCAAAGTCTGCTCCTACTTCTGTTAGTCTGCAAGAACCAGCAGAAACTCCCATCATCTGAGATAAATATAACATGTTCTTTCACAAAGGCTTTATGTAATTGCACTGTTTAAACAGGTGATATTTATATATTATATATATTTGATGTCATGCATGTAGAAGAATACAAGTAGTAAATAGTGACTGAAAGCAACACAACACATCTCTATTTCACAGTCAAACTTTATTTGAGTAGACAGATGACAATATTAATCATTCACAGCATTTTTAATTCCACCTCCTGTCATGTTGACATGGTACACGATAAAATCTTTCAGCTACGGTAAGCTACGGCAAGCTACGGTAAGCTAAGCTATGGTAAGCTAAACTACGGTAAGCTCCGGTGGTCTGTAGTCATGGTAACACAGAGACAGCTCCTACAGTAAATAATATACCATTACTCTGATTACTTTACTACGTTTATCAGGTGTCTTTTACCAGAAATAATGAACTGACATCTGTTTCACATCTTCTATTTTCCACCCTGATGTTCGCTGTGTTTACACACCGTCTCATAGCGGTAGCATGTAGCTACATGGTAGCATGTATGCTACCATGAGAAAACCATTATTTACCTGAGAAAAACCGTCAGGAAAACCTGGAGTCTTGACCGCAGATGTTGTTAATTTCTCGCCGATTTCAGATCAACATCGATGGCACTTCTGTTTCCCCCTCCCCCCAGGCACGTAACCTTGGCGTGATCTTCGACTCCACCCTCTCCCTTGAGCCCCACATCCGCCAACTGGTCAAAATATCCTTCTTCCACCTTCGCAATATCGCAAAAATCCGTCCGTCCCTCACACCCCCTACAGCAGAGAAACTCATCCACGCCTTCATCTCCTCCCGCCTTGACTATTGCAACTCACTCCTCTATGGCATCAGCAACACCTCCATAAATAAATTACAACTGGTCCAGAATGCAGCTGCCCGACTCCTCACCCACACCAAATCATGGCATCATATCACCCCAGTCCTGAAAGACCTTCACTGGCTCCCCGTCTCCCACCGGATCTCCTACAAAATCCTGACCCTCACCTACAAAGCCCTCCACCAACTTGCACCTCCCTATCTCTCTGAACTCCTCTCCCCCTACCAACCTCAACGGTCCCTCAGATCCACCTCGGCTGGTTTACTCTCCACCCCCACGTCCAAACTCCGCAGCTTTGGGGACAGAGCATTCTCCAGGGCAGCTCCCAAGCTCTGGAACTCACTCCCCAATCTCATCAGAGACTCCGATTCCCTCACCACATTCCAGTCCCGCCTCAAAACACATCTTTTCTCATCTGCTTACCCGTAGCCCCCTCCTTCCCCCTACCCATCAGTCCATGTGTATGTATGTGATTCTTCCTGTGTATGTCGCTTTTTGTCGTTCGTCTCCTGTCTGTCTGTCTCACACCGTTTTCCCCCCGACTATGTTAAAGCGTCTTTGAGATTAATATAAAGCGCTATATAAATCCAATATATTATTATTATTAGATCAGATTCCTCCGGTAACGTGCGCTGGGTGAAGTTTCTGGTTTATAAACTTTTAAGTAGTTTATAAACTCTTCCTAGCTGCTTCTCTCTGTGTAGCTCAAGGAGAGCTGCAACAGGGGATGGGGAGATAGTGACGCTGTGTTGAGGACGTTTGATTGACAGGAAACGCTGACCAATCAGAGCAGACTGGGAGGAGACAGGCGCTAAATCAGGGAGTGTGTTCCAATCCACGTACTTCTGTACTTACACTTACTACTTTGAGTGCATAAGTGCGTTCGCACTGGGAAGTATGGCAAAGTGCAGTGCACTCAAAGTACCCGGATGTTGTACTCAAAACGGGCAGATCATTGAGTGTGGAACGCTGGACACTTTCCACACTCAACTGTCGCCATCTTGGTGCTGACGTGCTTGCAGTAAGCGTATTGCCTCATTTTCGGTTGCCTGTCTTTCTGTGTGCTGCTGCGTTCTGTAGCTGCTCTAGCACATCCAGGGCAATATAGTTATCAAATCAAATCAAATCAAATCAATTTATTTTTGTATAGCGTCAAATCACAACAGAAGTTATCTCAAGATGCTTTATATATAGAGCAGGTCTATGACCGTACACCATAGTTTAGAGACCCAACAGGATCCACCAAGCGCACTGTGGCCAGGAAAAACTCCCCGATTACTGGGAAGAAACCTGGAGCAAAACCGGGCGCAGGGCGGGCGGCCATCTGCCGAGTTATATACTCTTCATTACAGCGGCCAATTACCCGCTACATTTATACCTACACTAGTTCTGCTTAAGCACTCATAACTCACTCCTTTTTAGAGACCTAAACGCACATATTCAGCTCGGCTAACGCTAGCTGGGCTATCGTACTGTAGCATAACAGTAGCTTAGCAGTAGCTTAGCAGTAGCTTAGCTGTTAGCGATGGCTTCTCTCTCTCCCTCTCCTGCGCTCTCCTGCTCTCCTGTTCTCTCTCCCTCTCCACCTTCTCCTGCTCTCCCCTGCTCTGTGTGTCTGATGTTTAGTTATTCCTCTGCCTCCTTTAGTGATAATGGTACATGTATTAAGTGTAGTGCACTTGCTGCATTGGAGGCGAGGGTTAGCGAGTTAGAAGCCCGGTTCTGCACTTTATCTCTAGCTTCTTCTGTAGTTAGCCAGCCCCTAGCCGGTGCGGACCGGCCAAGCGTAGCTTCTGCTAGCCGTCCCCCGGCAACCCCCGAGCAGTCGGGAGGCTGGGTGACTGCCCGAAGGACGCATAGTCGTAAGCTGAAGCCCACGGTTAACCACCAACCACTCCACGTTTCTAACAGATATTCCCCACTCAGCGACACACCCGCTGAGAACCCAACTCTGGTTATCGGCAGCTCTATTTTGAGGAACGTGAAGTTAGCGAAGCCAGCTGCCATAGTTAACTGCATCCCGGGGGCCAGAGCGGGCGACATTGAATCATATTTGAAACTGCTGGCTAAGGATAAGCGTAAATACAGTAAGATTGTTATTCACGTCGGCGGTAATGACACCCGGTTACGTCGATCGGAGGTCACTAAAGTTAATGTGGAGTCGGTGTGTGCATACGCAAAGACAATGTGGGACTCCGTAGTTTTCTCTGGTCCCCTCCCCAACCTGACCAGTGACGACATGTATAGCCGCATGAAGTCATTCCACAGCTGGCTGTCGAGGTGGTGTCCAGCAAACGATGTGGGCTTCATTGACAATTGGAACTCTTTCTGGGGGACTCCTGGTCTGATTAGGAGAGACGGCATTCATCCTACTTTGGATGGAGCGGATCTATTATCCAGAAATCTGACCAAGATTGTTAGTGGAACAAATCCATGACAAACCAGAGGTCATTCCAGGAAGCAGAGCTGTAGTCTTACACACTTCTCTGCGCTTCCACTAGAGCAGTTACCCACCCATAGCTTAACCCCAAACCTAACTGAGACTGTGTCTGCCCCACCTAAATTAATTAGATCAAAGGTAAACAGAAGCGGAGTTAAACATAATAATCTAATAAAATCTAACACGAGCACTGCAATAAAGCAACAAAACAGGAGAATTAAAAGTGGACTCTTAAATAAAGGAAGCATCGAGGAAACTGGAAAGGATATGGCGTTCCACCAACAGGAAGAATCTCATTTAGTCTGGCAAGATAGTCTTAAAACATATAGGAAGGCTCTCCGTGATGCCAGAGCAGCCCATTACTCCTCATTAATAGAGACAAATCAGAACAACCCCAGGTTTCTGTTCAGCACTGTAGCCAGGCTGACAGAGAGCCACAGCTCTATTGAGCCATGTATTCCTACAACCCTCAGTAGTAGTGACTTCATGAGTTTCTTTAATGATAAAATCATAACTATTAGAGACAAAATTAATCACCTCCTACCATCAACTGGTACCGATTTATCCTCAAACTTAGGAACCTTAGAAACAGCTGTACAACCTGATATACATTTAGACTGCTTTTCTCCCATCGACCTCCACAAACTGACTTCACTGATCTCTTCATCTAAATCATCTACCTGTCTCCTAGACCCCATCCCAACTAGACTGCTTAAAGAAGTTTTACCCTCTTTTCTGGATATGATCAATGTGTCTTTACTAACAGGCTATGTACCACAGTCCTTTAAAGTAGCTGTAATTAAACCTCTTCTTAAAAAGCCCACTCTTGATCCAGAAGTCCTAGCCAACTATAGACCTATATCTAACCTTCCCTTTACCTCCAAAATACTTGAGAAAGCAGTTGCCAGTCAGCTGTGTGACTTTCTACAGAACAATCATTTATTTGAGGATTATCAGTCAGGATTTAGAGTGCACCATAACACAGAGACAGCACAAGTGAAAATTACAAATGACCTTCTAATGGCATCGGACAAAGGACTTGTCTCTGTACTTGTCTTGTTAGATCTTAGTGCTGCTTTCGACACCATTGACCATCACATCCTATTACAGAGACTGGAACATTTAATTGGCATTAAAGGAACTGCACTAAGTTGGTTTAAGTCCTATTTATCAGATCGATCTCAGTTTGTACATGTTAACGATGAGTCCTCCATGCACCCCAAAGTTAGTCACGGAGTTCCACAGGGTTCTGTATTTGGACCAATTCTATTTACCTTACATATGCTTCCCTTAGGCAATGTTATTAGAAAACACTCCATAAACTTTCATTGTTATGCAGATGATACCCAATTATATCTATCGATCAAGCCACACGAAACCAACAAGTTAACTAAACTTCAAACATTCCTTAAGGACATAAAAACCTGGATGACCTGCAATTTCCTGATGTTAAACTCAGACAAAACTGAACTTATTGTACTTGGCCCTGAGCACCTCCGAAACAAATTATCTAATGATATAGTTACTCTAGATGGCATTGCCCTGGCCTCCAGCACCACCGTAAGGAATCTGGGAGTTATCTTTGATCAGGATATGTCCTTTAACCCCCACATAAAACAAACCTCAAGGACTGCCTTCTTTCATCTACGTAACATTGCGAAGATCAGGCACATCCTGTGTCAAAATGATGCAGAAAAATTAGTCCATGCATTTGTTACCTCTAGACTCGATTACTGCAACTCCTTATTATCAGGCTGCTCCAATAAGTCTCTTAAGACTCTCCAGTTGATCCAGAATGCTGCAGCACGTGTACTGACAAGAACTAGAAAAAGAGATCATATTACTCCTGTATTAGCTTCTCTGCACTGGCTCCGTGTAAAATCAAGAATAGAATCTAAAATCGTCCTCCTCACCTACTAAGCGCTAAACGGTCAGGCCCCATCATATCTTAAAGAGCTCATAGTACCCTATTACCCCACTAGAGCACTGCGCTCACAGAACGCAGGGTTACTTGAGGTTCCTAGAGTCTCCAAAAGTAGAATGGGAGCGAGATCCTTCAGCTATCAAGCTCCTCTTCTCTGGAACCAGCTCCCAGTTTCGGTCCGGGAGGACATTTAAGAGTAGGCTAAAGACTTTCCTCTTTGATATCGCTTATAGTTAAGCTGCTATAGGCCTAGACTGCCGGGGGACTTCCTATGACACACTGAGCTCCTCTCTCCTTCTGTATATATTCATGTCCCATTCATTGTTACTAACTTCATTCCTTCCCGGGAGTCCTTGTGCCTCCTTGTCTCGCAGGTAACCGTGGAGCGGGGTCAAACCTGGAGCAAGGTTATACCTGGAGCGGGGTCACAGCTGGAGCGAGGTCATACCTGGAGCAGGGGTACACTTGGAGCGGGGATTCACCTGGATCTGGATGTCTCCGGTATTGTGGCTGCATCTGCTACCGCGTCCGGGGGCTGCTTGACACCAACTGCTACCATCATTAATTAACTACGTCTGTACGAGGGACTACCAATGCTAACGAGGGACTACCAACACTAAGTGACAAAGTGGCAGCCTGGAGAATGACACTTCTCGGTCACTGCCAAAGACATCAAGAACTCCCAGCAAGCATGCTGATGCTGCGGGAACAAACGCACAGGCATCGATCACAAGGACGTCCCACACCAACATACATGAATGTACTGAGGAGAGATGCTGGACAGTGTTGGCGAGCTAGCCAGATGTATGGTGGACTGAGATAGCTGGAAGCTCCTCTGGAAAGCCCGTCTGAGGACGACCCAATGATATCAATTCCGATAGTTGCATTATCACTCTTTTACATCCACTACTATTGGTTTTGTGTTATCAGTCCTACTTGTATTAGTTATTAAGGCTGCTGGGCTATTATTGTGGCTGCTTCTCTCTCTCTTTCTCTCTCTCTCTCTATCTATCGCCCCAGCCGGTCTCGGCAGATGGCCTCCCACCCTGAGCCCGGTTCTGCTCCAGGTTTCTTCGCAGTAATCGGGGAGTTTTTCCTGGCCACAGCGCGCTTGGTGGATCTTGTTGGGTCTCTAAACTATGGTGTACGGTCTAAGACCTGCTCTATATATAAAGCGTCTTGAGATAACTTCTGTTGTGATTTGACGCTATACAAAAATAAATTGAATTGAATTGAATTGGCTACGTAGCGGAAGGGGCGGAGCCACGACCATTATTCAAACATACGTAGATAACAGAATAAAACAATACAATACGTAAACATACCGGTGCATTTTCAGCCAACAGGAGGACACATCGTAGGCGTAGGCGACGACGTTGGAAACGTAATTTCGACTCTGCTTTAATTTTTTTTCAGAAGATATTTTGGCGGGTAGCGAGCCGCGGTCAAATGTTGCGATCGTCATTTCCGGTCAGTGCGCCGCAGAGTATTCGATTTGAGACGACCTTACCCCGCTGAAATTTACGCACTACTCAAGTGAGTACAGAGTGCACAAAGTACATTACATTGAAGTGTACTTCTGGAAGTACGTGGATTGGAACACACTCAGGGTCTCTCAGACAGAGGCTGAATTAGGCTCTAATGCAGGCAGAGTGATGAGAACACTATGAGAAGAATAAAGGGTTTTTGAACATTACAGCATGTAAACATGTTCTAGTACAACATTAAAATGCATCTATGAACCTGGAAATGAGCATAATATGAGACCTTTAATGCGCTGGCTACAAAAAAAATTGAAATAACTTATTTCCAACATAAGTCCTTTAGTGCCTAATCTTCTGAATACCACAGGGTGGTGACTGTAGCACACAAGCTGCAAGAATTAAGTTAATCTGACCCTCTGAATTTACTGATATCACATAAGCATCATCTTGCATCCCATTCGCTATTCAACTCCCTACTTCAGGCCGACAGTAACTCTACAAGTGGCCGCTAATTGCTTCATGGAACTTTTGATATTGATTTTGGGATGATGACATGGCTGGATAGCCAGCTAATCTTGTTGTTAGACATACTGTCACATTATATTTACTGTTTGTCAACCGTACGCATTGTTATTAACTTTGAATCTTGCCATTTTTACATTTTCACGAAATCAAGATTTCGTGAAAATGTTGATATACTCTGCTGCGTGTCGGAAGGTTCTGGCCTCCACGTAGTCCATTAATTCCTGATAATGGACAAAAAAAGTGGGTGTGTAGAGGAAGTAAGCTGTAGATCTCTGTAGCCCACTCCTCATCTCTGCTTGAGGCAGTGTGTCAAATTTCAACTCAATCGGACTAAGTGGGTGAGGGGCGTGGCCTTTCCAAAATCGCATGTTTGGGCGTTAATTAAAGCGCCACCATGTGGCCGATTGGGGTCATATTTCTTGAGAAGCACTTGCACATAATTTCCAGTTATTGTGCCAAGTTTCATGTTTCTAGCTCATTCCAGCTCACGGCAAATTGCGCCGCTGCGGCAGACAACAAATAATAATAACCAACCGGCACAAACTCAATAGACCGACGCTAGACGGTGACCGTGAACGCATCTTCAGCTACGTCAGAGCTAGAGCAGAATATGACATATTTCACCAAACACAGGTTTACAAAGAGGAAGACACACAGCCCCCGTAAGGTAAAGATCAAGTAAACGCGCTACATAAAAACAGACGTTTTTTCTTTTTTGGTTTTAAATGAAAAAAAAATTTAAAAAAATGTTGTTCTTGAATTCAAAAGGAATAACGGATTATCCGATGATACCCAGACCGATCTGCAGGCTAACTTTCGTTTTTAGTGTGTGGTGAAGTGGAGAGATGAAAACACACGGACGTTAATGGTCTGGGTATCATCGGATAATCTGTTATTCCTTTTGAATTCAAAAAAGAAAAAACAAAACGAGAAAACGTCCATTTTCTTGTTTTTGGATTCTGAATCAAAAAACGAAAAACGGATCCAACCCGGGCCGTTTTTCGTTTTTGCGAATTCCTTTTATTATTATTAATTTTTGATTGAAGAACAGGAGTCACGGGTCTGGGTATCATTGGATAATCCGTTATTCCTTTTGAATTCAAAAACAAAAAAATGATTTTTTATTTTTTCGTTTTAAACCAAAAACGAGAAAACGGCCGTTTTCTCGTTTTTGGATTCTGAATCAAAAAACGAAAAACGGATCCAATCCGGGCCGTTTTTTGTTTTTGCGAATTCCTTTTCTCATTATTCGTTTTTAATTGAAGAACGAAAGTCATGTGGGTTTTTCGTTTTTTCGTTTTAAACCACAAACAAAAAATGGAATCACGTGGTGCTCTGTTTGTTTTTTGTTTCCAAACGAAAAACGAAAAAAACAAATTAAACAAACGATCCGATTTTAGTTTCTTCAAGTTTCTTTCTGTCATTTTCTCGTTTGAATCGAAGAGCAGAGAACGGCAGTCACGTGACCAGGAAGTGAAGGCAAACATGTCAAAATAAAAGCCAAGAAGATAGTTTGGTCATTCTATAAAAGTGTAACATTATTTAAGCACAGGATCGAGGTAACAGTAGAAGATAAATAGGCTAAATAAATACACAAATAAGTACATACATAGATATTTTTTTGTTTTGTTATTTTCATTAACACATGAATGTCTTTTATCCAAAAAGTGTGTGATGAATTACAGGGAGGGTCTCTAAAGATGTTATTCAGATCTCTCACATAATTGACAATTTTCTCTCTCACACTCTTACTATGGGCTGTTTCTTTATGTCGGCAGGTGAGAAGCACTATGTGGCTACTCCTTTCAACACACCTGACACTTCCACCTGATCCCGTCACTCCATTAGGAAGGCTGTAGCCGAGTAGTTCTACATCATGATAATGCTGATTTTTCAACCAGCGATTATGACATCAATGCCAGCTAGACAGAATAAAGCTCTGTCTGTCATGACAATAGTACTGTACTGAAGGCCACTTCATCACTCCAGATACTGTAGATTTAACAGATACCTGCTGTCTTCAGATGGCTGTAAAGAGTCACCCGAGTAAAGTAAAGGCCTTCAGTACAGTGCTATTGTCGTGACAGACAGAGCTTTATTCTGTATAGCTGGCATTAATGTCATAACCACTGGTTGAAAAATCAGCATTATCATGATGTCGAACAAATTAACTAAATTACATATTATACCAAATAGGCTAGAAATGATTGAAAAACATCATAAACCACCAAACAGAATACAGAAAGTTAGTGATTTCAGTTTTTTAGTGAACTCAAGCTGATTAATCATCATTTTAGACTATGATGTCTGAAGGTTGGCAAACATGCTGATCAACCATATTTATCTATCATTGACCATGATTATTGACTTGACTTTTCATCTATAAATGCGTCAAAATTGAAAATTTGACTGAAAAGAAAATCCTTTGGGATTGAGGAGTGGTGACCTCTGACCCCTACGGTGGGTAACGTCACAGAAGGCCTACTCATAAAATGCACTGACTTCACTGATATCGAATCTCCCTCCAAACTAAATTGTAAAGCTGACGGCCCCTCAATATGATCT
Source organism: Sebastes fasciatus (assembly GCF_043250625.1). Taxonomy (NCBI): domain Eukaryota; kingdom Metazoa; phylum Chordata; class Actinopteri; order Perciformes; family Sebastidae; genus Sebastes; species Sebastes fasciatus. The sequence goes on from NC_133802.1 coordinate 113,940, forward strand.
GATCAATACAATAGAAGTTAGTAAAAAACAGAGACAGGTTATGTTACACATTAAAAACAGTTCATGTCAGTGTCTGTGGCTCAGATCTGCTCAGTCACTGTGTTGAGTTAAGAATATTGATATCATTTGGGATGAAAGACTTTTTAAACACATGTTTAGTTGCCAGAGGGACTCTATAGCGCCTGGCTGAAGAGAGGATGGGAGCTATCTGCCAGGATACTCCTCACTTTCTTCCTCGTCCTTTCTGTAAAAAGTTGAGTCAAGGGCTTTTGGGGTTTACCACCTATTTTGCCAGCAATTGACACAATCCTTTATTCTTATATCTACAGTGTAGGTGACCATACCAGGCAGGAAGGTTAAAGGTTAAAATCCTCTCAACAATAGTTTTGTACACTAATTCTAAAATCTGCTGGCTGACACCGAGGCCACTAAGTTTCCTTAGAAGATAAAGTCGCTGTGAGCATCTCTTGAAAATATACTCTGTATTTTCAGAGAAGCTCACCTGGGTGTCCAGGACTGTACCAAGGTATTTAAAGTGTTCCACAGTTTCATCATGTTGGCCATAAAGTGAAACTGGCTCTGTGATCAGATGTTGTTTTGTGCAGCATTATTTCGTCTCGGCCACATTGATTTCTAGCTGGCTAGTGTGACACCATGTCTGAAGGGCTGTAGTGTGGGCCAGATAGGCAGCTTCACCTAGTGGGCCTGTTTCCTGTAAAAGGCCAACTAAGGCCATGTCATCCGCATACTTAAACAGTCTAAAATGTTTCTCATTGATCATAAATTCATTAGTAAAAAGAGAGAATAGCACAGGGAAAAGAACACAGCCTTTGGCAGCATGTCTGACATGTTCTCCCTGACACAGACCCTCTGATCCACACAACTAACCCTGTGTTGATGTTGAGATCAATGAGCCTTTTCAGGAGAATATGCATCTTCATTGAGTTAAAAGCTGAGCTAAAATCCACAAATAAAGCTCTGGAAAATCCTTTAGGATGCATAAGGTGTTTTGTGAATGTGTTAAGCAGAATCAGCGTCGTCTGGGCCTCTTTCGCTCTTATTTAAGCGAACTGGAGCAGATCTAGCTTAGTCGCCACTGTGCTGGTCAGGTGGTTGGCAAGAACTCGTTCCATGGTTTTACACAATATCGAGGTTATTGCGATAGGCCGAAGATCATTTGGCTTACTTGCGCCCGGCTTTTTTAGCACAGGCCTAATTATTGAGAATTTCCATGATTTTGGCACAGTGCATGTGTCTAGGATATATAATTAATTAAGCTTTTTTAGGTACAGTATGTATTTATTTAGCCTATTTATCTTCTACTGTTACCTCGATCCTTTGCTTAAATAATGTTACACTTTTATAGAATGACCAAACTATCTTCTTGGCTTTTATTTTGACATGTTTGCCTTCACTTCCGGGTCACGTGACTGCCGTTCTCCGCTCTTCGATTCAAAAGAGAAAATGACAAAAAGAAACTTGAAGAAACTAAAATCGGATAGTTTTTTTAATTTGTTTTTTTCGTTTCTCGTTTGGAAACAAAAAACAAACAGAGCACCACGGGATTTCATTTTTTCGTTTTTGGTTTAAAACGAAAAAACAAAAAACCCACGTGACTCCCATTCTTCAATCAAAAATGAATAATGATAAAAGGAATTAGCAAAAACAAAAAACGGCCCGGGTTGGATCCGTTTTTCGTTTTTTGGTTTAAAACAAAAAAATAAAAAAAAAGTTTTTTAGTTTTTTAATTCAAAAGGAATAACGGATTATCCTATGATACCCAGACCACCCAGACCATGGTTTCGTTTTTTCCGTTTTTGGTTTTAAATAAAAAAACAAAAAAAATTATGTTTTTCTTGTTTTAAACCAAAAACAAGTTAACATGATTATAACGCGTTAACGCAAATTGGTTTTAACGGCACTAATTTCTTTAACGCATTAATGCAACTTGTGATTATTAAGTTGTAGCGTGCTCGCTGAACACTAACACTAAATAACGCTCAAAACTTACACTAAATATGGTGTGGAAAAACTGGCATGGCCATTTTTAAAGGAGTCCCTTGACCTTTGAACTCAAGATATTTGATTGAAAATTCCCACTTTACAGACATGCCCACTTTATGATAATCATAAAGTTGCAGTTTGGGGCAAGTCATAGTCAAGTCAGCACACTGACACACTGACAGCTGTTGTTGCCTGTTGGGCTACAGTACCTGTGAGGGTTTCTGGACAATATCTGTCATTGTTTTGTGTTGTTAATTGATTTCCAATAATAAATATATAAATACATTTGCATAAAGCAATTGTAAGGTCTATGGAGAGACAACATTTGTCCGACTATGGACCTAAGACAGGCAAGATGTACTGTAAGTAAAGAAACTGCAGGAGATATATTTTCATTTTATTTTGAATTTTGATGTTTGTCAATTATTCTCAAAATGCTGTTTCTAAACATGCTTCCTAGCAATGGAGCAAAACAGTAAAACAGCAGGTCCAGACACTGTCAATCTATGGACATTGAACCATAAGGTCAGTGCCCTACCCGACACCCTCAAAGCTCTATGCAAACATGCATTTCTATATTATTTGACATTATCTGAGACAGTGCTTTGCAATAGGCCTAAGTAGAGAGTTTATTTGTAGTGGTTGACCCCTGGGCAGGGTTACTTTCTCAAACTAATTTGAATTGGTAATTACTAATTACTAATTCTGTCTGCAACTTGTTAAACTTTTTAAACGAAAGACAAAATGATTAGCTAATTGTATATACTTGTCAGGAGACTGTGAGTCAAAATCAAATTTTAAAAGCTTTATTATTATTTTAGGTTATGCCGTGGTGAAATGTAAGTAGCCTACATGTTCTCATGTACTGTACTTAAGTAAAAATTTGACTACTTCTAATTCAATTCATTTTAGAGGGAAATATTGTACTATTTACTTCACTACAATTATTTGACAGCTTTAGCTACTTTAGGAATAAGATTTATAAAACAAGACGTTTTGTTATAAATTAAACTACCCAACAGTATATACAGGGTAGAGCTGAAATGATTAGTTGACAAATGAATTAGTCAATTGACAGCAAATTAATTGGCAAATACTTTGATTGTTTCAGTCATTGTTTATGTAAAAACATTTCGTGGTTCCAGCCTCTCAAATGTGAGGATTTGCTGATTTTTTCCCCCCTTTTAATTATTTTAAGAATTTTAATGTATTTGTAATAATTCAGAGGTTTGGATTGTTTGTTGGACAAAACAAGCACTTTGAAGGTGTCACTTTGGGCTCAGGGTAACTGGGATGGCATTTCTCACTATTTTCAGAATTTTTACAAACCAAACAATCAATTGATTAATGGAGAAAATAATCAGCAGATTAGTCTGGGTATCATTGGTTAATCTGTAATTCTTTTGTAATTTAAAAAAGAAAAAATGGAAATACCATTTTTTTTTGGTTTTCGTTTTAAACCAGAAAAAAAATGGTAGTTTTACATGGTATTTCCTTTTTTTATTTTTGAAATTACAAAAGAATTATGAATTATCCAATGATACCTAGACCTTTTGAAAAACATGCAGCTAACATTTTAACAGATGGGGCAAAAACCATTTGATGTTGATGATTTTACTCACGACCACCTTCATTCTCTGTTGACCCCCAGAATATCCTATTTATTATCGAGAGCCCCATTTTATCAAATGGAAAAAATAAACCTTTATAAGCTTGTACTACCTGCATATTTTACCTGCTCAACAAATATTTTGTCTGAACCAGTATTTCCACATTTTGGGAAATAAATGCTCTATTAAAAACCTTTTGGGATACTTGACTACAGTTACATACTATAATAATAACAGTCGTGGTGAAAGTGATGTCCATTTAGTCCCTGATTTCAGTCAGAAAATGATCTTTTCCACCGATGAACTGCAGCTAGAATACAGTCAGTATTTTATTTTAACAACACTGAGCATAGTGAAGAGTACTGTAATTGTACATGTTACTTGTATACAACAGTTATAAAAAGACCTGTCTCTTTCCCTACAGTATATCTTTTGTCTAAACAAACAACAGCAGTCCACAACATTTCAGTCCCAGTCCTTCAATTCAAACATGAAACTCCCCAGAGATGATATTGGTAGTTTTCACCATTTCCGGTGTGTCCTCTCTGTCAGTGTCTGGGCTGCTGTCTAGTCAGAAGGAGGTAATTGTGACGGAGGGTTCGTAGCTCCGTCAGTCTGCCCAGCAAGCGGCCAAACCGTTGCGGCCCCCCTCGTGCAGCTCCAGCCTGGGCCCCACACACCCTGGACAGCAGGTCCAGGATCAGTTCTTGCATTTTCTCAACACAGCTGGCAGCCTGCAGTGACGCACGGTCTGCAGGACAGGGATACAGAGAGAGGCCGGTTCATAACACTGAAACATAGACAAGATCTGTTTCTTTGTGTTTATATCCAAACATGGACTGACGCATTTAAGCAGCAGTGGGTAGAATTGTAGAAAATATGATAAAAAACAAATTATTTTTATAAAACGGTTAATATATCCTGACAGGTAATCTGAAAAAAAATCATGTGCCTCTGTGTACTCCGCTGCTCCTAATGGCATCTGCAAGATTTCACAGACTGGACGAAAATAACCAATCAGAGCCGAGCTGGTGCCTTGTCGTCTCTGAGCAGCTGTCAATCACTGGCAAACTGAAAGGTTATCATGGATTTTTTGTCCAATGATGGCAAAAACATTCTGCCTACTGCAGGTTTAAAGTTGTCAAACAGCTACTGGATGGAAAAAGTCAAATGTGTTGCTTGAGTGAAGTTGTTGTCAAACTTTAAAAATGCTGAAGAGCCATTAGAGTCAGACCCTTTGAGACAGAATGAATCATTCAGAGGCATCATGTTACTATCTCAACCTGTTGAAGAGCTCCAGGTGGGTTTATAATGATTATTTACAGTTGAATAGAGCATAAAACTGTGTTGACTTGACAGCTAATTGGATTATTTCAGACCAAACGTACAGATTCCTAGTCTGACCTGAGCAGAGCAGAGCCGTAGCAGTGAGCAGGGTGTATTCAGCTTCCGTCACCCTTAGCGTTGACATGCTGTGGAAGAAGTTGAGCACCGGTCCGAGGAGATCCTCACTGCCTCCTGTTCACACCAGCAAATAGGACATTTTTCATTTTCATTTGGTATACCTTGAACTATTTTTTTTCCAAGCCTGTAATATCTTAGATATTTTTTTCTGAGTGAGGGTATGTCTGGATTCACCTGAGTTGACCGGCGTCCTACTGTGGATGTTTTCCTTAGACTCTACATTTCTCAGCCAGTTGTGTGTTGACATACTAAAAATCTGCAGAGCTGATGATAGTGAAAAAGGTGTTTTTTAGAACTAAATATCTGACTGAATTTGCTTCACCCTGACTTGAATGCTACAATGAATCATAAAAGTGTGTGTTGTGTTGTTGTATTCACCTGGACTGGGGCCTGTTGGGTTGTGGGAGAACTGCTGAGCTGAGAACAGGAACATGACCTCCAGTGAAGAGACAAACAAGAGAGAGTGCTGGTTGGAAAAATCCAGGAGGTCAAAACCTGTGAGGGGAACATCATTGTTTTTATATATGGTAGATGTTTATTTGATTGTTTCTGGATTTCTTGAGTGAAATGTTGATTAAATTATGGAATTTGATGAAGTTCTACTAAACCATTTTAATCACCTCTCTTTGATCTTTAAGTTTCCTTATAATTTGAGAATATTTCCCATTATTAGATTCTATATTTTGTTTCTACTGTGAAAACAGCAGAAAGCATATTGATGAGATTGTGAAGGTCACATATATCCGTCTATCTTACCAGGTACTGTTCTGGCAAATTGTAGCAGTCGTTGCAGGTGGGGTGATACAACATCAGACAAGCCCTCCCCTTCTTCTGTACACGGCCACTCAAACAACTGAGTAGACAGATAAGGAACCTTGAGGGCAACATAAAAAACTGTGTTTTTGGAAGTGCAACTGATGTTTCCACCCTGTGACCTACCCTGGAGTGGCTGCTGTCCTGTGCTCTGTACAGTCGATGGGCCTCCACCATCCTGTCCACAATGTACTTCTGGTCTCGGGTTAAACTGACAGACAAAGCCTGGAGCAGATGGAAGTTAACAACACAAGGTTAAACCAGTATCAGGATTATGATTCACTTCCCCATGTTAAAACTACAAGATAGAAAGTGCATTGAGATGAAAGATAAATGTTTTTGTGTGAATTTGACCACCTGAGGGGTTGTCTTATACAGGTTTGTTTAACTATACAACCAGCTACACAACTAATAATTTTTCCAATTTACTAACCAAAAGAAAAACACAAAATGAGTAATCATCCAACAAACCACCTAGTGACCTAACCAGCCAAGCACCCAACCAATCAACACAACCTGTTGAACAAAATACCTTCTACTGAACCATCAACCCCTAACCCACGTTCTGAAACATTCAACAACCAACTACACGATCACCAGCTAACCAACCATTCAATCACCCAACTACATGATCACCAGCTAACCAACCATTCAATCACCCAACTACATGATCAGCAGCTAACCAACCATTCAATCAACCAACTACATGATCACCAGCTAACCAACCATTCAACCACCAACTACATGATCACCAGCTAACCAACCATTCAATCACCCAACTACATGATCACCAGCTAACCAACCATTGAACAACCAACTACATGATCAGCAGCAAACCAACCACTCAATCACCCAACTACATGATCACCAGCTAACCAACCATTAAACAACCAACTACATGATCACCAGCTAACCAACCATTCAATCAACCAACTACTTGATCACCAGCTAACCAACCATTCAACAATCAACTACATGTTCACCAGCTAATCAACCATTCAATCAACCAACTACATGATCACCAGCAAACCAACCATTCAATCACCAGTTAACCAACAATTCAACAACCAACTACATGATCACCAGCTACTATACTGAGACTTGTTCGATGACTTTTTTATGACACACAATACTATGACTTTTCTATGTCATTTTTATGACATACTATACTATGACTTTTTAATGGCTTTTTTATGACATACGATACTATAACTTTTTTGTCTTTTTATAGGACATCTGTGACTTTTTTAATCACATATTATACTATGACTTTTTACGACATACTATACTATGACTTTTTTATCAAATATACTATGACTTTTTTTGTCTTTTTTTATGACATCTGTCACTTTTTTACTATACAATTACTTTTTTATGACATACCATACTATATTTTATGACATGATTTTTTATGGCATTCTATATCATGAAATTTTTCATGACTGCAGAGAAGGCGATCAACTGCAACCTTCCCTCCCTCCAGGAGCTGTACACCTCCAGGACCTTGAGGAGGGCAGGAAAGATTGTGGCCGACCCCTCCCATCCAGGACACCATCTATTCCAGACTCTGCCATCTGGCAGGAGGTTAAGATCCATCAGGATCAAAACATCACGCCACAAAAACAGTTTTTTCCCCGTGGCAGTGGGGCTCTCCAACAGCCCCTCCGCTCCCCTGTGACTTCCTCTCTCAAACACACACACACACACTAATGCCCCACCTGATTGTTTGCACACCGAAAATATTTGCACTATCTGTTTATATCATGTTTATTTTTGTTATAGCTTATTTTGTATATTGTATATTGGTAGAATTTCAATTTTCTTATTCTTATTTTATTCTAACGTATTTATCTATTCTTTTGTAATTATACTGTTTACTTGCACCAACAAAACCAAAGCAAATTCCTAGTGTATACCTCTTACACCTGGCAATAAACACGATTCTGATTCTGATTCTGATTCTGATTCTGATTCTGATGACATACTAAACAATTACTTTTTTTTTTACTATAATATTACCTTTTTACTGTACTACTATACTAGCATTTTACTATACTATTATTTTTTTATGACATACTATAGTAAGACATTTTCTATGTAATAATATACTATGGCTTTTTATATTACAGCATTTTTATGCTATACTATACGATGACATTTTTTAGGACATATTATTCTATAACTTTTTTATACCATTTCTTTTGGTAAACTATACCATGACTTTTTTTAATCACATATTATACTATGACTTTTTACAACATACTATACTATGACTTTTTTATCACATATACTATGACTTTTTTGTTTTGTTTTTTATGACATACAATACTATGATTTATTTTTAATAAAATACTATGATGACTTTTTTAATGTCATTTTTATGACATACAATTCTATGACTTTTTAATGTAATTTTTATGACATACTATACTATGTTGTATATGTATTTTTTTATGACACACAATACTATGACTTTCTTTACGTCACTTTTTTTGACAAACTATACAGTCACATTTTTATGACATACAATACTATGATATTTTATGACATTATGATTTTTTATTGCATAACATGACATTTTCCATGATATACTAAACAATTTTTATAACATATTATACTATTGCCTTTTTACTGTACTACATTACTACTTTTTACTATACTACTTTACTACACTACTTTAAATTTTTTATGACATAGTATAGTAAGACATTTTTTATGATATAATATACTATGACTTTTATACTAAGACTTTTTTATGACATACTTTACAGTGACTTTTTAGTGACATACTAAATTAAATTTTTTATCATATATTATACTATGACTTTTTATCACATGCTATACTATGACTTTTTTTTTATCACATACTATACTGTGACATATATTTCCTATCATACACAATACTATGACTTTTTTACTATGAAATATTTGTATGCGTTTTCATGTACTATATCATGACTTTTTTCATGACATACTAAACAATTACTTTTTTTATAACACACTATACTATTAGCTTTTAAATGGCATTTTTATGACATACTATATTATGACATTTTTGATGATATACTATAGCCTACTAAGACAAGTTTATGACATACTTTACTACAAAAAAATGTATGACATATTATACTATGACTTTTTATGACACTGTTCAATTACTTTTTATGACATACTTGGCAACACCATTTTTTATGACGTTATTCCTGACTTTTTATGGCATACTATATCATGCCATTTTTCATGACATACTAAACAATTACTTTTATATAACATCCTATACTATTACCCTTTTCATGTCATTTTTAAGACATACTATATTATGACATGTCATTGTTTTATGACATACTATAGTAAGACATTTTTTACGACATAATATACTATGACATTTTTGAAATACTATACTGTGACATTTTTTGACATACATACATGTGATTTTTTTATGTCATACTATATCATTATCATATGTTTTTATGATGTACTATACTATGACATTTTTTATTACGTACATATTCTGACTTTTTTTTGACATGCCATACTTTTAAAGGTCACCTTTTATGCAAAATGCACTTTTCCATGTCTTTTAAACAACAATATCTGTCCCCAGTGTGTCTACAGGTCACCATAGTATCATAAAAGACCATCCTCTCTCTTTTTCTCCTGCTCCGTTTGTCCGGAAATGGGTGTGGAAATACGCTGCGCAGCTTTTCCTTACACTGGTGACGTCGTTAGGGAATTGCAAGCCATACAAGGGTTTCCTGTTGGAACGGTTAGAACATCCAGCGAGGTGACCCCGCCCACAGAGCGTCACTCTCTCCTCCCCAACCTAACTATGAGCAAAGTAGCTCCCTACTGTTAGTCTGCAAAAACCAGCAGAACAGGCTTCATGTACTCCAATCATCTAAATACAACATGTTCTTTTACAAAGGCTTTATGTAATTACACTGTTTAAACAGGTGATATTTATATATTATATATTTGATGTCATGCATGTAGAAGAACAAGGGGTAGTAAATAGTGACTGTAAGCAACACAACACATTTCTGTTTCACAGTCAAACTTTATTTAGTTGGCACCGTCGGAGGTGTGACAGGCAGAAATGCCCAGCAGGTATAACCACCTGTGCTTCAATTTAGTTAATCTGGCTTGCCAGTGACTACTGAGAACAGAGCAGTTGACATCCAGGAAAGACTGGAGGGCTGCCAGGGAAGTCTGGCTGATGGCAGGAAAGACTGCACCGGGGGTGGAGGGGCTAGTTACCCTTCTTCACACGTCCTTGTAGCTCATGCTACAGGAACTCCCAAACAAACTACAAGCAGAATAAGGAAAAAACAGCCCGGCGGTCCACCGAGAGGCGGGATGGAAGATGGACCAACCAGGACAGATAACATGGTAACGACCGGAACGACAACGACGAACGATCAAAGGATCCTCAGAAAATGTGGCTGCGGGTGGTCCAAAGTAACAACCTACCGGGGCCTGCGAATCCACCAGGGGAAGGCAAGATGCGGCGGCAGCATCCAGATGCAAACTTGCACTGCGCAAGCAGGTCAGACAAGGAGGAATCATAGCCAGGTTGAGCACCACAGTGCTATTGATCCTACCATTGCAGCTGGTGAGAGAGAGCAACTTCAGCCTTCCCAGCAGGTTTTGCAACAACACCAGCATGGCCCCGAGCCGGAGCATCAGAGCGAGACACGAAGGAGAGAACCCACAATAGAGACTTCTGAGAAACCAGCCCGGAAACCCAAGGTCAAGTGGCCAAAAGCCAGCGATAAGGAGGCATGGAGAAGCTTCGATGAGAGCATACACATCACCCTCCAGAACACATTAAGAGGCAGCACAACATCCAAACTGAACATCTTTGCCCATATCATCTACGAAGAAGGCACGGGTAGATTTGGAGAGATGCTACAGAGGAGGATCGTCCCCAGGCAGACTGGGAGACGGGAGAGAGAAATCCTCCAACTGGTAAAGGAGCGGCGGCTATTGAGGAAAGCATGGAGAAGAGCCGAGAACGAGGAGAAAGAGGGCTTGCAGAACCTGTGGAACCAGATTAGAACCAGACTCAACCACCTGAGGCGAGCTGAGAGGATCAGGAAACGTAGAAGCCGAAAGGAGAAAGCAAGGGCGAGCTTCTTCCGTGACCCTTTCAAGTATGCCCGAGGCTTGCTGGAGGAGAAGAAAACAGGGAAACTGCAGACTACCGAGCAGGAACTGGAGGAATACATCAAAGACCAACTCAGTGATAGCCAAAAGGAAAAACCCCTCGGATCCCCAGGTCACGTACCCCTCCCACCCGAGCCCTCCTCCCAGTTTGACACCACTCCCCCCAGATGGTCCGAAGTCCAGCAAGTGGTAGAATGAGCGAGAGCTGCATCAGCACCAGGACTAAACGGAGTACCCTACAGGGTATATAAGAGCTGTCCTATGATCCTGAAGCTCTTGTGGAGACTGATGGGACTTGCCTGGAAGAACCAATCCATCCCTCCAGCATGGAGCAGAGCGATCACCACCTTCATCCCGAAAGAAAAAGACTCCCACGACATCAGCCAATTTAGAGGTATTGCGCTGCTGAATGTGGAAGGGAAGATCTTCTTCTCGGTGATGGCAAAGCGCATGACCAGCTACTTTCTGGCAAACAACTACATCGATACCAGCTGTCAGAAGGCAGGCATCCCAGGGTTTCCTGGCTGCGTGGAGCACTCTGCTATGATCTGGGAACAGATCCAGACAGCGAAGCGGAGTAAATCAGACCTCCACGTGGTTTGGCTGGATCTTGCAAATGCTTATGGTTCCGTTCCCCACCAGCTCATCAATTTCGCTCTCAACTTCTTCCACATCCCATCTTGCATCCAGAGCCTAGTAACAAGCTATTTCAACAACTTCCGCGTCTGCTACACAACCCAGGAGATCTCAACGGGTTGGCACCAGCTGGAGAAAGGGATAGCAATGGGTTGTTCCATCTCTCCCATCCTTTTCACGGCAGCGTTTGAGATCATCCTGATTGGGGGCAGACAGATGGTCCGAGGAGTCAGATCCCAAACAGGTCTGCGACTCCCGGCTTTACGGAGCTACATGGATGACGTTACCACCCTCCTCCAGACAGCAGCGTGCACTGCCAGACTCCTGAAAAGGCTTGAGGAGCTCTTATCATGGGCCCGGATGAAGATAAAACCTGCTAAGTCCCGCAGCCTCTCAATCCGGAAAGGAGCCCGGAACGATAACATCACCTTCTCAGTCGATGGCGAGAAGATCCCACTGTTGGCGGAACAACCTGTGCGAAGCCTTGGAAGGCTTTACACAGCCGACCTGTCCGATAAGCACATGGCTGCCTCTGTATTAGCTCAGCTCACGAATGGCCTGAGCAAGATCGACCAAAGTCCCCTGCCAGGGAAATTCAAGGTCTGGTGTTACCAGTTCACCCTATACCAACGTCTGATGTGGCCCCTAAAGTTGTGTGACATCACCTCAACAACCGTTTTGAAGTTGGATGGAAAAGCCAACAATTACATCCGCAAATGGCTGGGCCTTCCTCGATGTCTTACCAACACTGCACTGTTTGGGAGAACCACCCTGAAGCTCCCACTGAAATCCATCAACCTAGGCTACAAACAGGAGAAGGTGAGACTTGTCTTCGAGCTGAGAGACTCACCTGACCCGTCTGTCCAAAACACCAAGGTCCAAATTCGAACAGGACGCAAGTGGGATGTAAATCAGGCAGTCGACCAGGCCATCAATCGCCTAAAACATCAGGAGATTGTCGGGCAGCTGCAGCAAGGCAGGGCCGGGTTTGGGTGGGGACCAGCACCCAAGATGTGGTCCAAAGCATCGAAGAAGGAAAGGAAAGATCTCGTGATCTCCGAAGTCACAAAGATTGAAGAAGAGGGCTACAAAATCAGAGCGGTCAGCCAACAACAGCAAGGCAGATGGACAACCTGGGAGGCGGTGATAAACCGAACTATCACGTGGGCAGACATGTGGAAGATGCCCCAAGCAAGGCTGAGTTTCCTGATCAGGGCCACATATGACACCCTTCCCAGTCCCCGGAATCTTCACCTCTGGTATGGCACAGAGGAGACCTGCCAACTCTGCAACTCCAAAGACCCCACCTTGCGGCACATCCTCTCTGGATGCAAGGCAGGGCTAGCGCAGGGCCGGTACAGATGGCGCCACGACCGGGTGCTGCGTAAGCTAGCCGAAATCCTGGAGACACGCAGGCTGGAGGTAAACAAGGCCAGCCCAGCAACATCTCAGCGGCTGATCCAGTTTGTTCAGCAAGGGGGCAAAGGCCAGAGCAGCAGTGCAAGGGGGCGGTCTCTCCTGTGTCTTGGAGGCGAGTGGAATATGAGAGCTGACCTTGACCAGCAGTTAAAGTTCCCGCATGAAATAACACTAACATCCCTTCGGCCAGATATTGTGCTCTGGTCCACCCCTACAAGGACGGTTATAATGGCGGAGCTGACTGTCCCATGGGAAGAGGGGATAGAGGCTGCTTTCGAGAGAAAGAAGGAAAAGTACTCAGAGCTGGCAGCTGAGTGCACTCAAGCAGGATGGAGGGCGGTCACCCGTCCAGTAGAAGTCGGGTGCAGAGGCTATGCTGGAACATCCACCCAGCGGCTCCTGAGGTCCCTGGGGATCACAGGCTCCAAGCTTAGAAAGGCGCTCAAAGAACTTGCGGAGGAGGCTGAGCAAGGGAGCTTCTGGCTCCGTAGAAAGGACAAGGCGTGGGGAAAAGGAGGGTCCTAAGGCTGGCTGCAGGGGGCGGCAGGGAGACGTCCCTGTCGCTGCTCCACCACCTTGAGATGTTCCGGGAATAATGGAGCGAAACATCAGTGAAGGGTGGCTCCCGGCTGACGACCCTGCAGCCGGCCCAATGGCACCGTCGGAGGTGTGACAGGCAGAAATGCCCAGCAGGTATAACCACCTGTGCTTCAATTTAGGTAGACAGATGACAATATTAATTATACACAGCATTTTTAATCCCACCTGCAGTTATGTTGACATGGTACACGATAAAGTCTTCAGCTCCGGTGAGCTCCGGTGAGTGTAACGTCAACTGGCCTGTAGTCATGGTAACACAGAGACAGCTTCTACAGTAAATAATACATCATTACTCTGATTACTTTACTACGTTTATCAGGTGTCTTTTACCAGAAATAATGAACTGACTACTGTTTCACATCTTCTATTTTCCACCCTGATGTTCGCTGTCTTTACACACAGTCTCATAGCGGTAGCATGTAGCTAACCCGTTAGCATGTAGCTACATGCTAACGGGTTAGCTCTGTATCTCCATGTAAACAGAGCTATCTGCTCACAGCCATCTGCTCTCCTCTGGGATGATTCTGTCGGTCATTTCTCACAGATGGATCTGTAAAGACAGATGTAAAACAGAGTGTATGTTTATGGTTTACAGAGTTTATGCAGAACGTAAACACTGAGTTAACTAACAAAGCTATAAATAGCATTATTTACCTGAGCAAAACCGTCAGGAAAACCTGGAGCCTTGGCCGCAGATGTTGATCATTTGTCGCCGATTTCTGATCAGATTCCTCCGGTAACGTGCGCTGGGTGAAGTTTCTGGTTTATAAACTTTATAGTAGTTTATAAACTCTTCCTAGCTGCTTCTCTATCCCTGCAGTCAGAGCTACAGTCAGACCTACAGGTAGCTCTCTCTCTCTCTCTGTGAGAGCAGAGCTGAGCTCAGGGGGAGGGGGAGAGAGTGACGCTGTGTTGAGGACGTTTGATTGACAGAAACGCTGACCAATCAGAGCAGAGTGGGAGGAGACAGGCTGTGAATCAGGGTCTCTCCAAAAGAGGCTTTGAACAGGTATATTCAGGCTGACGGTATGAGAAGAATAAAGGTTTTTTTGAACATTGCAGCATGTAAACATGTTCTAGTACAACATTAAATTACATCTATGAATCTGGAAATGAGCATAATATGAGACCTTTAAATACTTTTTTAATGAGACATTATACTATGACATTTTTATGGCATACTATACTATGGGTCTTTCCCATTTGTTCTTTTATATGACTTGACTCCTCTCCTCGCGTCTTAGTCCCGCCCACGGGAGATGCGAGCGGAGGAGGCGAGGAAAAGACTCGAGGAGAGAGGAAACGAGGAAATATGTTTTTAGAGACATGAGACGTCCTTTCCTCTGAAGCGTCACATGAAGCTACGTCTGTTTCTGATGACAGCAGCAGCTGATCACAGCTGGATCAGCTGTCAGTCAGCTTTAACAGCTGTTTGTGTCTGAACTGTACTAATACTAATAAAGACAAGTGCAAGCTGCAGCCTGTATTTCTACTGTGGACTGCTTAGAGGCCCAGGAACCATCTCTACTGGCACAATATCTTTACATTATTTATTCATTATTAGCGTCTGTAGTTATTGATATTCTGATTGTGAGCTCATTATTTCATAACCCAGAATATGACTACGGTGTTTTTTTAAACACTGGACATTATTTATTAGGCTAAAGGGAAAATGTAAATGATGTAACTCATATCAAACCGACGTTCAGGAATCATCAGCCTCATGTGACTGAATGGAAATGAGGATAAATGATGTAAAAGGTGTTTGTTGCTGACAGACAGACTCTCCTTCTCTCTCTGACTTTAATAGTTTCATTAATAAGAGTTAACGGGGGAAATAACAGATCATGAAAAGAAAAATCATTCTAAAAAATGCAGAAAGTTATTTTAAGTCAGTTTGTCAGGTATTATAAACCCCTCTGACTGTCAGGCTGCTTCACTGACGGTGTGTAAAGGAGAGATACTGCAGGTCCTTCTGCTGCTGTTCAGAGCTTCAATTAACACAGATCATAACTACATGGTGAATCAGAAGACAACTAAACTATAAAACGTTTAATCTGTGATCTGTCTTCACTCCGGTATGAAACTCCAGTGATGCTGAGAGGTAAAGTTATCAGATCAGTCTGATCGGCAGCAGCGTCCAATCAGTGACTGATATCCAATAAGGGGGCGTGTCGGTCGGCAAAAGACTTCCGTGCAGGATACACTGGTGTATCCTCGCTCATAGCTCCTCCGGCAAGCCTCCTCGATCCTCGATCCTCGCTCCTCGATGCACAAATAAGGGCTTTGGAACGGTCTTCAAAATGGCGCACCAGAACAACTTCCGGTTCAAGCGAGGATCGAGGAGCGAGGAAACGAAAATTAAGAGCTTTGGAACGCACCCTAAGACGCGAGTCGAGGAGTCGAGGAGCCGAGGAGTCAAGCCGTATAAAAGCACTAATGGGAAAGACCCCTGTTCTGTTCTTTTCTCCTGTTCTGCCCTTCCCCCTTGTCTTGCAGGTGCTGCCAGGTCTAAGTGATAATGGAGGTGATTGGAGTCCACCTGTGGAGAGTTTTTCAACTGCTGATTGGCTCACTCTCCTGCCATCTAGCCAATCGCTGTCGTGGGCTCTGTTCAAAAGAAGCACACTCCGGGCTGCCTCTCACTCTCTGACTCATTCTACTGAAGCATTTGACTTGTGCAGAAATCTGATTTTGGGGTGAAATTAAAAGATAAGGATTGTGGTAGTGATGGCGAGATGAAGCTTCATGAAGCTTTGAAGCTTTCCAGCAAATTGGTTCGGAAAAGGGTTCATTTCTCAGGGCTTCATGTGCACACGAAACCACCTGGTGGTCAAAGAGTGTAAAACGGGCAGATATGATCTTAACCATGTGATAAGATAAGATAAGATAAGATATTCCTTTTATTAGTCCCTCAGTGGGGAAATTTGTAGTGTACAGCAGCAAATGGGATAGTGCAAAAAACAAGATGCATCAGCTAACACAGTAAAAAAAGAGCTAAACAAAGTGTTTCAAAATATGAACCATTTAAATAGAAGGAAGTATAAAAATAGGAGCAGTATATACAGTATTGACAATAAACAAGTGGAAAAATGATATTGCACAGTGATAATGAATGAATGAATGAATGAAATTCCACCTGAAAATATCAGGTTATTGTCAGTTTTTGGTGTGTAAGTGGTCTACTGGGAGCACAGATCTGTGATGTACTGTATTTAGAGCCAGTAAAGGCTGTTGGGAATGACTATAAACAATGAAAAAAATATATATTACCATGTAATCCATTTATATCTATATAATATATAATATAATGTCTATTTTCTAGTAAGCATATTATGAGTATATAACATACATGTATAATAAACTGTAATTGTTTTGTGAGCAATGTATCTTATGTGTGTAAACCAATCCTTTGGTCAATAATTGTATTGTAGTGTAGTGTAATATAATATAATAATGGCAGGAGGGGTAATATTAGTGTTCTGTGTTATTGATTCAACCAGTGAAGATCTGAACCACTTCCTGAACCAGTGACGTGGTATGACCGGGCAGCGAGGCTTCGGACGTCATCAATGATGTCATTGGTCTAAAACGATACAAGCCTCGATACGCCCATCGAGGAAAACTTCCTGGATTACTCGACACACGCTCCGAAGCCTCGGCACAGCATGTAACATCACTAGTTTGTGGTGAGGAGGTAGAGGATCTAGGTAAGTTGGGGGTACCCTGTACACCTTTTCACGTAGTTTGTGTCTAGAAACACTTGGTTTATTGGTTGGTGCCACCCCCTGTATGTTTTGTACACCGCTGTTTTTTAGATAATTTAGTCAGCCTTTTGTTTGTGTTGTTTCCAGAGAAGGCAGACACTTAGTTAGGCCTGGTTTTGATTTATTGATTTTGTTTATTTGGCACAACCATTTTGTCCCTACCTCCACCACATTTGTCAACCTTTAGTCATCTTTAATAAACACCTTTAACTTTGCACTTCACTTTGACTTTGTCTAATCATTGATTGTTTGTTCAGTTATTGTTCCACCTAGTGGATGTAACAAGTGGGGGCTCGTCCGGGATCTTTCTCTATTTTCCCTTGAACAACTCGACAACCAAGTTGATTATGATGAGTCACTGTGGTAGTTTGCAATTTGTTTAAAGATGGCATTTAATCTTCAGGATTTTGTAGATGGTCCTAATTTGGATAAAGTGGAGTCATGTCGTAAAGATGATTTGCTTAGCATTGCGGCACACTTTGACATTGCAGTGTCAAGATATAGTGTTAAAAAAGAGATAAAAGCTAAGTTAATAGAAAAATTGGTTGAGTTACAAGTTCTAGAGGTCCCAGGTAACCCTTATTCCTCTGGTGACGAAGGTTCACTTGACAATGGTTCTCTAGCAGAACCAAAGACTCCCAAGGAGGAATACTAACATTTTCTATTACATACCATACTGTACTTTCAATATGCTCACAATGAGAATGCTAATATGCTGACACATACAAAGTACATTTCACTAAAAACCTAAAATTTCAACCTCATGGTGGTACTAAAGGAAAAGTAGGGGGATCACCAAAGTCACTAGGATTCTTTTTCTGTGGTGGGGACCATGAAAGTCTGCGCAAAATTTCATGGCAATCCATCCCAAACTTGTTGAGATATTTCAGTCTGGACCAGAATGGTTCAATCAACAGACCAACACTGCCCTAGCTACGGTAAAAAAACACCATCCACTCAGGCAACCATCCAATCAGACTGAGTCAGTCCTGCTTTACCTGTCCAGGTAGCCTGCTGGTAGAGCTGACCCTCCTGCTGTCTGTGTTCTCCTGTTCCTCCTGTCCTCTGCCTTTCCCTCCTTTCCTCAGTCGTTTGGACTGGCACTGCACCTCCGTCAGAAGGCCTGAGAAAAAATATGCATTTTCAGACTCAAGTCAAATCAGTTAAATGCATATTGTTTAAGGGGGTATTGATTACTCATCAATACTTTTCTTTTAATGAGTTAAAGTACAGTAGAGGTCGCTTACACTCAGCCAGCATTCCCACAGCGCGGCACTTCCTCAGCCGACAGTCTTGGCACTTCCTCCTCATGTACATGTCCATCTCACAGCCACCGCCACTCTTACAGTGATACACAGCCTTTTTAGTCACACTACGCCTAAAGAAACCTACAAGCAAAGGAGGGGAAGGAAGGACCTGGTGAGATTGAAACAAAACCTTGCTAGATTACCTTGTACAACTACAGCATTAGCGGAAAGAATAAAAAACAAAATTGAAAAGTGAGAACTACCTTTGCATCCCTCGCAGGTCAGAGCGTTGTAGTGATACCCTGACGCTTTATCTCCACACACCACACACAGCTCTTCCTGACCTCTGCCCTTCACTCCTGACCCCACCCGTGTCCTCCGCCCCAGGGGCAGTCCTACCACTCCGAGCCCCTCAGCTAGGCCCCCACAGTGGGGCTCGGGGCTGGGCTCATAGGGGGCCTCCAGGCAATGAGGGCTGTAGTGGTACGAAGGATGGCAGGGTTGCGAAGAGGAAGAAGAGGAGGAGGGAGAGGAGGTGGAGGAGGGCGGAGAGCCATAGAGGGAGAAGGGCAGGTTGGCAGGGCTGTACTGTTGTTGGCTGTAAGGGAGCAGCTGGAGGTCAGGGTCCTGTAGGGGGTAGCCCAGAGGGTCAGCCAGCATGTCTGAAATGGAAAAAGGGTGGAAGTCCAAGGACAAAAACTTGTATTAATTGTTTTGTAGTTCAAAAATGTAGGTTTAAAAACGAATGAGGCTTAAGGCATAGGTATGGCTTTTTATTAGTATCAAAACCCGCGCGCGCACAAAACAGTATCTGCGAGCGGAAAAGCATCCTTGTGAGGGAGCATTTCTGCTCCGCGTGCAGAAAATGCAGTCCTCGACCCTCTCTACACACTCAGCTCAACATAAAAAGTTGACTTTGAGTCTTTGAAGGCGGGATGGAATAGACATTGGCCGATTTGTCCGCTCCTTTGATTGGTCACTTTCAACACCTACAGTCTCTGAGGGCGAAGGCAGAACATGAACAATTCATGAACACATGACACCTTTGTCCAATCATAGAGCACAGAACACGTGACCATCCACTCCTCCAAATATCACAATGTTGTATCTGGGAAGCAATTGAGTATAAATTATTATTCATATATAAAATTAAATCACAGTCAATGTTTAGATGCATTTAATGGGGTTAGAAAGGAATACCCTTTTTGAGAGCTTTCCAAAGGTTTCTTGCTTTTCTTTTCTCTTTTGCTTTGATAGATTTTTTTTTTAAAAACAAACATAAAAATAACATCTAATAAATTTAAAGGGACTGTTTGTAACTTTTTAAGCGTATAAATGTAGCGGGTCGCCACACATGCACGTTCGCGTGTGGCCGGAGCCTCGTCTCCGCTGCCTGCTTACCTTCACTCAGACAGAGCGCGCGTTCTCGCGTACTCGTTCCACCTCTACTAGACGTGAACGCGCGCTCACTCCACACTGCAGAAGAGTTAGTTTAGCTCTGAGAATATCTAGTGAATGTACAGGGGACGTTTGTGCAGAAATAACTGCTGCAGCTCCTCCAGACCAACAGAGGTTTTCCATGTCTTGTGAAGGGACGGGGCTCCCCCACGTGTTATGTTGTCGTCTCGTTACCGACCGGGTGCCGGTGTCTCCCTGCGGCTGCCGGCTACGGTCGGGAGGCGATAACGTAACTCGTTGAGTAGCCCCGCTGCCTGAGCCTGCGCTGAGGCAGGAAAAGCCAACACTAGGATCAGCAGTGATTCATGGAGAGACCTTTGTCTGGTCAGCTACCATTACTGCCAAGCAGCTGAAATATAGTGATATATATTGGGTTATATATTGTGGGTTTAGCTGACGTGTGTCGCCTCACTGTTTTGAGCGATGCTCGTCCATGTCTATTTTGAGCGAGCAAGCGCGAGCTCGACGCTGACTTTCGTTGATTTCATTTTCCTAAACCTGAGAGTCAAAGTCAGGGGGTGTTTATTAGGGCCCGAGCACCAACAACGTCAGGCCAGCGAAGGCCCTATTGAAACTGTAGTGTTTATTAGGGCCCGAGCACCGACAACGTCGGGCCAGCGAAGGCCCTATAGAAACTGTAGGAACTATTCTTTTTTTTCTTTTTCTTTTTCTCTCAAATGAATCGCCTTTTTGACGACCTTAACATGCTCAAAAAGTTGTTAAACTTGGCACACTTATCAGGCGCGGTGAAAAATGTGATATTTTAAGGTTTTCGGGCTTGGGTGTTGCAAAATGGCTCGCTAGCACCCCCTAGAAAATTGGAAAAATTCTGCCCCTCGCTCCGGTTTCACCTACATGTATGAAATTTGGCAGACAGATGTAACATGTGGAGACGCACAAAAAAAAGCCTCTAGGAGGTGTGCCCAAAACTCAACAGTAAGTCAGCCATTTTTAATTTAATATGCGATTTTCGCCCATTTTTAGCGTTTCATAGGCCGTGCAATTTAACGCACTCCTCCTGTAGATTTAATCAGATTGACTTGAAGTTTGGTCAAGACCATCTTAAGACCTCAAGGATGAAAAGTTATTCAAATGGTGAGTTTTCACTGAACGACCTAACTGTGGCGTGGCGGCCATTTTGAGCCATTTGCCATGAAACAGGAAGTTGTTGTAACTCCACTGTACATAGTCCGATCTGCCCCAAATTTCTCAGGCATGATAAGGGTCCAGTCCTGAGGACATTTACATGCAAAAATAGACTCATAGCCCCGCCCCAAGATGTTAGCCACGCCCCCTTTCATAACTCATGAACCGTTTGTCGTAGAGTCTTGTGGGAGGTGTCATATGACTCAGCAGAGAGTTCCTGTTTCATTGGTGAAGGTTATCCCCGCCCCCTACTCATTAGTCCCGCCCCTTTCATAACTCATGAACCATTTGTCCTAGACTCTTGTGGGAGGTACAATATCACTCAGCAGAGAGTGTCTGTTAAGTTGGTAATATTTATTAGGGCCCGAGCACGAAAGTGCCAGGACCCCAACGGAGTCCTGGCACGAAGTGCAAGGAACCTATTGTTTTTGTCAGTATTATTATTTTTCTGCTGCGAGATCGCGTTTTTGAGGCCTTTCCCATCCCCAAAAACTCACCAAAATTGGAACATGCGTCGGGAGTGGCGAAAATTGCAATGTTCTGTAGTGATTGGGAACGGGCGTCGCCAGCGGGCTCCATAGCGCCCCCTAACGCGTTGAAATCTAAAGTTGATCCGATATTCATGAAATTTGGTATGCATATCCCACTCATCATTTGAAACATATTCCTCATTGGGTTTCATTAGCTCCGCCCACCCAGAAGTCGGCCATATTGGATTTCATGTCATTTTTAGCGTTTTATAGGCTTTAACCCAAATTTCTCAGGCATGATGGTGGTACAGTCTTGAGGACATGTACATGAGAAAATATACTCATAGCCCCGCCCCAAGACGTTAGCCACGCCCCCTTTCATAACTCATGAACCGTTTGTAGTAAAGTCTTGTGGGAAGTGTCATATCACTCAGCAGAGAGTTCCTGTTTCATTGGGGATGGTTATCCCCGCCCCCTACACATTATCCCCGCCCCCTTTCATAACTCATGAACCGCTTGTCGTAGAGCTTTGTATCAGGCGTCATGGCACTCTTCAGAGTTTCGGTTTCACCGTGCCCGGCTGCGTCAGTCCGCGTCCCGCCAGCATCCCCGATGCGCAAGGAGGGGCGAGGGCCCGTTCATCGCTGCTTGCAGCTTTAATTAACTATTATTGTTGTTGTTGGCATTTCATTGGAGGAGTGGATGGTCACGTGTTCAGTGCTCTATGATTGGACAAAGGTGTCACGTGTTCATGAATTATTCATGTTCTGCCTTCGCCGTCAGAGACTGTAGGTGTTGAAAGTGACCAATCAAAGGAGCAGACACATCAGCCACTGTCTATTCCATTCCTGCCTCCAAAGTCCCAAAAGTCAACTTGACAATCGAGTTGAGCAGTTGCGAGCGCGTAGAGAGGGTCGAGCGAGTGCTCATTACAGCCCCGCGCTCGCGGGACTGCATTTGTGCACACGGAGCAGAAATGCACCCTCGCGAGGATGCTTTTCCTTCCGGTTACCGGTTCAATCCCCCGGACCGGCAGGATAAATCTGCGAGGGGAAAGTGAAAAAGCAGTACTTGCTCCTCCCTCATTACCACCACTAAGGTGCCCTTGAGCAAGGCCGTTTACCCCAACCGCTCCAGTGGAGGTGCTCATTGGCCAGCAGATCAGACTGTGGTTGTACTGGGCAGCTTCCAGTTGTGAATGTTTAACTGTGTGAATGTGATCATTGCGTTCCTGAAAAAGAGAGCATTGCTCTCAGTGAACCTCTCCTGAATAAATAAAGGTGAAAAAAAAAACACCATACATAGGTGGTTGCCTAGGGCGCCACCTTCTGGGGATCTAAAAAAAAAATTATAAAAGAAAAAAAAAAATGCTGATGGGCACCCTTCCTCATTTTCTGCATTGAGGTAACAAATGAAGAAAGAAAGAAAGAAAGACACTTTTCACCCCTGTAACTCTCTTTTGCACACTTTTTCATCTGCACTGCCACACTTATATGTTAATAAAAGTGTAAATTGTCATGAAACTGACTAAACACCTTAAGCCAACAATATCAGGGACCAATTGTTTATTTATATTATAATAAATACAATTATTTATGAAAAAGCCGAATTTTGCCTAGGGCACCAAAAGGGCTGGAGCCGGCCCTGCCTGTGTAAATTTGTTTTAATTTGATTTTATTATAATGGTGACATGCATAAATAATATGCCCAGCCCAAACGGGCGTACAAGACATCATTATTGGGTGTTCCCCCGACTTTCAGCTCGGTCAACCTGTACAGCAAGACCTCCAAGCTCCGCTTACCAGTCTCATCAGTGGTGGAAGAATTCAAAGCCACCAAGGCAAGAGCAGTCAGCACACTGCTACTGTCTGACGATGAGAAAGTCAGACACGCTAACAAGACCCTCAAGTGTGGCAGGAAGTGGAAACCTCAGGAAGTGGTAAAGGAAGCTGAAGCATACTGGAAACATCAGGAAATCGTTGGGGTGGTTTGTCAAGGAAGGTTAGGACTTGGAAACTACAACGCCAAGACGTGGAGTAAGGCCAATGCCAAAGGCAGGAGAGGACTTGTGGTGCAGAGAGTCCGAGAGGCAGCAGAAGAAGACCGCCGCGTTAAAGCGGTAGGGCTCGCCTCCCAAGGACGGTGGACGCAGTGGGACCAGGCACTCGAGCGTTCGCTGTCCTGGAAGGAACTCTGGGGTACCGACCAGGGCAAGTTGTCCTTCCTCCTGCGGGCTGTGGCCAATCTCCTGCCAACCCCAAACAACCTAAAGATCTGGGGCAAAGAAGAGGACCCATCCTGCAAACAGTGTGGAGCAAACCCTCTGTACCCTGAATCACATCTTGACTGGATGTCCCAAAGCTCTGGGTGAAGGCCGTTACAGGTGGAGGCACGATAAGGTCCTTACAGAAATTGCCAAATGGACAGGCCTACAGAGGGTTAAAGCCAACACACACCAGGCACCACCACCGCCCGGATTCATCGTTTTCCAAAGAGAAGGAAATAAGGTTACCAAGACAAGAACGACTGCCAAGAACCCGCCCTCCATTTTGCATCGAGCTTCTGACTGGGAGATACCAGTGGATCTCAAGAAGAGGCTCGTCTTCCCAGAAGAGGTGGCGGTAACCTCACTCCGACCGGACATGATTCTTTTATCAAGGAGCACAAAAACCATCTTGGTAGCCAAACTCACAGTGCCCTGGGAGGACAGGCTACCCATTTCTCACCAACTGAAGAAGGCCAAGTACCAGGATTTGATTGATGAGGCGCTAGTCAAAGGTTGGTATGCAGCCTTATTCCCCATTGAAGTTGACTGCCGCGGTTTCCCAGCAACATCAGTGCGCTACTTCTTACAGAGGATTGGTTTAGAACCTTAACAACTGAAGAAAGCCACTGGGGAAATAGCCATGGTAGCCGAGAGTAGCTCAAGGTGGCTGTGGTTGACAAGAGCCCGCAGTTGGAACCCTTCTGCAGGTGAAGGCTAATGTAGTCTCCACTGCCCCACTCTGGTGAAGCGTACAGGCTAAGGGGCGAAACGCTTGTGACCCTGAGATACCTGCTGAAGATGCAGAAGGGTTCCCATCAATGTGAATGCTCTGACCACCTTGCCACCAATATTTAGGGGAGGAACGTGCAACACCATGTCCTAAGTTGCTCCTGCAGTTTCTGCTTGTAGCAAAGCATCTCTGATGTTTATTTCACCATTTAGAAAAGAAAAAAAGACAAAGGCAGAAACCAGAGTAGCAGCATAAATTACAAATAATACTGAACAAATAAATCATCCTGACATTTTTCCAAGCTTGAGAAACAAAAGTAGCCGACTTATAAGCATTACAAATGTGTGCTTGATTTGAATATAATTTATGTTCGTAATTTGGGTTTTAACAATATATTTTTCAACCATTTTTCTTAAAATCTAGCAAGTAACTTTTTTCTAATTGTGTTCATGCTACATGATAAATTATTACTATACATATATTGTAATTCAGCTTCCTCAAAATTAGCTTTAAGTTCTGTAGTCCATGGAGCATTATGTGATGTACTCAAAAGAAAAACCTTCTTATTGATCCTGTATTCTGACATATTAAGCAAAAGATTCCACAATCTTATCATTTCAAATTTTCGGATTATTGAACCAGGAATCCATCCCAGATCACCCCGAAAAGCCAAAGTAGGAGCAAACTTATGAAACACCTAAAACACAGCGTGCAGCTCTGTTCTGTATAGAGTCTGCTATTTTACAATATTTGAAGCCCCATATGCCTGAAGCATAATTTAATATGGGGGAGACACATGCATCATAAAGTAAGTAAAATACCCAAGATCTTTACAAATTTTGAACTTGTTAACAACAGACCCTAATGCTATCCCAGCTGAACCTGCCAAGATTTTAATTCCAACTTCATAGGTCATAAATTAATCAAGTGTAAATCCCAAATATTTGTATTCAGGTGCATATTCCAGTGTCACTGTGTACAGTGTACACTTTTTCTTACTTCTGTTAATAACTTTTTTCCTGAATTGAACTATCTGTGTTTTACCTTGGTTTATTGACAACCTCCATCTTTAACACCAGGTCTTTAACAAATTCAACATATTTTGTAAATTGTCCTCAGATTCAGCCAGTAGAGCAATATCATCTGCGTACAACAAAATAACCAGAATTAAATCATTCAAATGTATACCTAAGTTAGATTCCTTAATTTCAAATGCCAAGTCATTTACATAAACTGTGAACAGGGTATAGGAGAAAGAACATCACCATGTTTAACACCAAAGGGAGTACTAAAGCAATCAGTTTGTAAATGATTTACTTCTAAAGAAGCAACAGAACAACTGTACAATGATTTGAACACTTTATCAAATCTGCCATCTACCCCTGCTTTTAAAAGTTTTAAAGCAAGTAAATCTCTCTGAATCCAATCAAAAGCCTTTATAAAATCAACAAAACATACAAAAGTAGATTTATTTTCCGCAATTCTTGCTCTAACAATAGTTGAAATTGAGTGAATATGATCAATGCAGGCTCGATTTTTCTTAAACACATTCTGCTCATCAACGAAATATTTCACAGTTTCCAGGTATTTGGTCAGCCTAACATTCAAATACTAGAATACAATTTCTACACTATAAGCTGATTCCCTGTAATTAAGAGGTATTCTTGGATCAGTCTTCTATGATTTTGGAATGGGTTTGATAATAGATTTATATCATGCAGAAGGAATAATACTGTATTTTAAGGAACATTTTAAAAAACAAAAAGCACTTTTAGAAGTGGTGGTGACTTTAATACTTTGTTTGGGATTTCCTCCACACCTACAGCTTTCTCCAACTTTGACTTATCTATAGCAGCTCTAACTTCCTCCAAAGTAATATGATAATTCCAAAATACATTTGATGAATAACCGTCTTGGTTCATATTTCTCTCCAACTCCAACTTTTAAATCACATGCTTCTTTAAAAATGATATCATCAAAAATAGATGGAATATGATTTCCTGAAAATAAATCAGCAAGATCTTGCTCCCATTTTTTGAGTACAAACTCTTTCCTACTTTCAATAGTATCATTACTAAGAACAACTTCCATAGGTATTTTCTGCTGTCTCCTGGGTCCCAGTTTATTGATTTCCTTCCAAAATTGTTGTGGATTATTGGTTTGTAAGTAACCAAATTTTAAAGATTGTCTTCTCAAAAATTTAAATGTAAATTTCTATTAAATGTAAATTGAGCTTGCCCTTATCTATCCCTCAGCTGTTGTCTACTCATAGGGTCATTACATCTGAGATGTTCCCTTTCAGCCATTTTCCTTCATTCCACAGCTTTTTAAAGTGGAACTTCCAATAAGGCTTGGAACTCCTTCTTTTCTGAGCCTCATTTTGATTAGATTTTATGGGTTGACATTTATCCATTTCTAAAATGAACATATCACACAACTGATTATACCATCCATCAACACTACTCTGTGTACTTTTACAAATTTCAAGTTGTCTAATAAATTCCAACAAAGCAGAGCAACACATATTAGAGGATAGAAAATTCTCAAGAAAAGTTCTTCTTGTTTGAACAACTGATATGTTTTCCTCAATTATTTGAACCCAAACCTTAAATTTTACCATCAATAAGGAATTATCAGGTAAGTGACATCTTTCTCCAGTGAGATCAATATAGGCTGCATCATTACTATTCATAAGATCCGTTGAGGTAATTACTTTAAAATCATCACAAGATGTCATGAGGTGTTATTATGTAGTCAACCACAGTTTTTCCTCTTACTGATAGAGATGTAAAATCATCATTTTTGGGATTATTTCTGCCATTTAAAACACAGCATTTAGAATCCCTAAGAAAGTCAAGAAATTATTCACCATGGGCATTACTACTCAGATCTATAGCAACTCTAGGTGGAACATTGTCTAAATCCCCAATACAATCCTCTTTATCAGCAATACCACTATTTAAATCGCCACATGAATAAATAGCATCCGTGTCAAGAGAATAAACTTAAGTAGGTAACTGAAAAATGTATTACAATCTCTTCCTCTTGTAGATCCTTCTGGGGACAATCAACAGGAGAAAATCACAAAACTATAATGCAGATCTGGATGTTCAAACTGTAGGGTGGAGTCAGGTAAAATGGGCCAGATAATTTTTGAGCATCATAGCTCTTTAAAATTTTACAGCCAGTCCCAATAACTGATCTTGCATTGTTGCTACAACACTATTTCACATGTACCAATAGTTTTAATGGGTCTGAGGATGCTAATATTGGCAGGGCATAGTATTACATGAAGTATGTCAGAGAAACTGTATGGTAAATGAGCCTGAAATGTCACTCAGAACTAATAAGGATGATAAAGCAACTAGAAGCGCACTCGGAGAGAGCAGACCTCCGCCAAGGCAGGTTTCATGTACAGTATGTCGCTGTCCCCCTGTGGTGGCCTGTGATGTTGATGCACAGGCTGAGCGGAGTTATTCAAAAAAATTCCTGAAGTCAGATCATGATCCGGATCGCCACCAAAATCTAATGGATCTAATTTCATTTAAATCCATCACAGACTTTTGGAGTTATCGTCCAAACGGACAAACCAACCAACAAACAAACCAACCAACCAACAAACCAACAAACCAACAAACCAATTCAATTCAATTCAATTTATTTTTAAAAAGCGTCAAATCATAACAGAAGTTATCTCGAGACGCTTTAGCAGGTCTTAGACCGTACACCATAGTTTAGAGACCCAACAAGAGAGATCCCAACAAGTGCGCTGTGGCCAGGAAAAACTCCCTGTTTAGCGGGAAGAAACCTGGAGTAGAACCAGGCTCTGGGTGGGCGGCAATCTGCCGTGACCGGTTGGGGGGGGGGGAACCAACAAACCAACAAATCAACCAACGAACCAACAAACCAACAAACAAACAAACCAACCAACCAACCAACCAACCAACAAACCAACCAACCAACAAACCAACAAACCAACAAACCAACAAACCAACCAACCAACCAACCAACCAACCAACCAACAAACAGACAAACCAACCAACTGACAAACCGACAAACAAACCAATCAACCAACAAACAAACAAACGCACAAAAACAAACAAACAAACCAATGCCTGTGAGAACATAACGAATGTCAAATACATCTAACTATGACCTGCCCATACTAGCCATACTCTCTCCACTTTTAGCGATATTTTAACAATGAAATGAAGAGATAGTAGCTATTACACTAATACAAATGGGTGTTAGTGTTAAAAAAAATTATAAAAAATAGCAGCATGTTAAGTTCCGAGATGTTCAGTTTGGTCGGTCTCATCCAAAAGCCACAATATTTTTGAAGCTAACTAAAAATGGAAAAAAAGGAGATCGCTTCTCACAGGTGTCACTTTTACAGCTCGCAAAAAAAGATCTGTTTAAAGAAACATCAGTGAATGCCTCATGACCTTTTTCAAATGTCAGTTTAATGTAAATGGAAATCATGTGAACTCTCACTAGAAATAAATTAAAAAAAAATCCTTTCTTGCTTTTTTTCTGGCAGACTCTCAGATCTTTCAAAAGAGACTAAATGACACACAATAAAAGGTATGAATTGTAAAGCAGTGCTGCCTTTTTCAATCCCCGCAGCCTCCCTTTATGGCAACAGGTGAATGGCTTACTGATGGCCTGAAGAGTTGGCGTCGCCTTTTGGAAAAGGAGTCATTTAAAATAAGAATAAACCTCACAGACACACCTGCTCTCACATGTCGCTGATATGTCTAGAAAATGGTGCAAATGCAAAAACACAAAACTAAATATTATTTAAAAAATGTTTTATTCATTTACCCAAAGTTTTTCAGTACATCTGTGTTGGCCGAGGAATGCCTAGGCTCTTTCAAATAAAAAAAATTTAAATTTAAAAAAAACTTTTTCATTTTAGGTACTGGCAAATTTCAGCTGAACCATGCAATCAGAACTCCAACTCCTCCTGAGCCCCTTGGAGCTCTTATATGTCTATTTCTGTTATTTCCAAACCAAGAATAGCCACCAGATAAGTGCGTTTCATTCAGTGAAATAATATCTGGGTTAATTTCATCCATTTATGTTTCAGTGAACTAAAGACAAACAAGAAGAATCACTTGTGCTTACGGGTTGGGCTGCAGCTTTCCCATGCAGCACGGCCATCTTTTCCCTAGCTACTGGGCCTGGGCCTCTGGCTCGCAATCGCTGCACTGCGACCGGTGTCGAAAAACTGTTCACAAGCACAACCCACCTCCAAAAGCTCTTTTAATTTTCCAGCTAAATCTTCGTCATATGGTAACCCCATAATGACAAACGACACATCAGAATCAAACTTTTTAGGGGTGCTTGAGTTGCTTGATTGAAGGTTTTCTTCCAGCTGATCCCAGCGTGCTTTTAGTCCACCGATATCTAAATCAATATTTTCTTGTATTTCTTTAAAGGTCACCTATTATGCAAAATGCACTTTTTCATGTCTTTTAAACATCAATATCTGTCCCCAGTGTGTCTACAGGTCACCATAGTATCATAAAAGACCATCCTCTCTCTTTTTCTCCTGCTCCGTTTGTCCGGAAATGGGTGTAGAAAATCACTTCGCTTTTTTTCCTTCTCTTCTGACGTCATTAGAGAAATGCAAGCCATGTAAGGGTTTCCTGGTCGAACCAGAGAGAACCTTCAGTAGCTGACCCCGCCCCACCCACTGTCTCTCCTCCTCAACCGAACTTGAGCAAAGTAGCTCCTACTGTTAGTCTGCAAGAACCAGCAGAACAGGCTTCATGTACTCCCATCATCTAAATATAACATGTTCTTTCACAAGGCTTTATGTAATTACACTGTTTAAACAGGTGATATTTATATATTATATATATTTGATGTCATGCATGTAGAAGAGTACAGGTAGTAAATAGTGACTTGTAAGCAACACAACACATTTCTGTTTCACAGTCAAACTTTATTTGAGTAGACAGATGACAATATTAATTATACACAGCATTTGTAATCATCCCACCTGTTAGTTAGTTATGTTGACATGGTACAGGAGAAAGTCTTTCAGCTCTGGTAAACTACGGTAAGCTAAGCTCCAGTGGTCTGTAGTCATGATAACACAGAGACAGCTCCTACTGTAAATAATATACCATTACTCTGATCTTCCATACATTTAGCAGGTGTCTTTTACCAGAAATAATGAACTGACTACTGTTTCACATCTTCTATTTTCCACCCTGATGGTCGCTGTGGTTACACACCGTCTCATAGCGGTAGCATGTAGCTAACCCGTTAGCATGTAGCTACATGCTAACGGGTTAGCTCTGTATTTCCCATCTGCTCACAGCTATCTGCTCTCAGCTGTCTGCTCTCCTCTGGGATGATTCTGTCGGTCATTTCTCACAGATGGATCTGTAAAGACAAACGTAAAACAGAGTGTATGTTTACGGTTTACAGAGTTGATGCATAAGGTAAACACTGAGCTAACTAACAGAGATATAAATAGTATTATTTACCTGAGAGAAACCGTCAGGAAAACCTGGAATCTGGACCGCAGATGTTGTTCATTTGTCGCCGATTTCTGATCAGATTCCTCCGGTAACGTGCGCTGGGTGAAGTTTCTGGTTTATAAACTTTAAAGTGGTTTATAAGCTCTATTCTAGCTGCTTCTCCCTCTCCTTACAGTCAAAACTACAGGTTGCTCTCTCTCTCTATCCGTGACGTTGTGTTGTTGAGGACGTTTGATTGACAGAAACGCTGACCAATCAGGATCTCTCAGACAGAGGCTAAATGCAGGCTGAGTGAGAGAGACACTATGAGAAGAATAAAGGGGTTTTTGAACATTGCAGCATGTAAACATGTTCTAGTGCAACATTAAAATACATCTATTAACCTGGAAATGAGCATAATATGAGACCTTTAACACACTTCTAAGGGTCTCCTTTCAGAATCTTTTCCAGCGAACCATACATCCCATCCACCTTGCTGTTAAGTTGTTTTTCGTTATCCATCTTCATCTGAATCACTTTCATCTCCTTCAGAAGCACGCTTGTTTCTTTATCCTCGTCTTTGTCCTGCGCTTGATTGCGCGTTTGAATTGTTTTCTCAGCCATTGAGACCCTTTTTTGAGAATTTGTCTTCACCAAATTCTCAGCACTGATTTACTCCCATTATGTGCCTTTTTTCCGCACAATGAGAGGCTCAGTAAATCACAAAAGTTTGACAGAGTCACACCACTACCTGCGCTCCCTCCAGGTGTACACCTGTAGACGTAGACCACTTCAGTCTGGCTTTTGTAATTTTGTGTTCAGATTTGTGATCAGATTCCGTTTTCTTTGACAAACTTCAAGCAAAAGAGTGTGAAACTTTGGAAAAGGCTGCAAGCAAGTGTATTTAAGCATTTAGATCTGACATTTTAAGACCACATGAAAAAGGCACTTGATTATTTTTAGAAAACTGTCAACTAATTGGAAAACAACCACCTGGTTAGTGCCTCCTCACTGATGCTGCCTTTCTGCCCATTACATCAAATGAAACTGCCTTTGTTTCCGTAACTGACATCCCATTGGTTTAGGATAAGGCTGGTGATATTCTATATTTTTCCTATTGTCAATAAACCTCATGGAAAGACTATCAACCAACAATGAACTGATCTGTGTCGCTACACCCTGATATATCTTATTCCTCTGTTCTGTAGAGCTCCATTGTTTTCAAAAATTAGAAACACATCACTGTTGCACTGGGTGTTCTCTATTGTATCGAGACTATCTCTCCAGCTTACATATTCCATATGTATGGGGAATGACCTCACTTAGGTCAGGTGATGTGGATACTTATTTAAGACACACCGGCACTGCCGGCCACGCCCAGATGCGAGTCTATAAAGCGCATGCGCAGGCGTGAGATCATTGCCATTTTGATCTCCACTTTGGTGCAGAACGTGTGATACAGAAAGAGGAAAAAGCTCAACCCCAGGGTTATAGGCAGAGGGCTCGGCGGCAAGGAAAGAAAGGGGGGCGTGGCCGAGGTCAGAGACCCTCTAGGGGTCCGCCACTGGCCCCTCTCGGCACGAGATGCGGCATGGGCAGCTCTGGACGCAAGTCCCTGAGTTTTTCTACCATGACCCAGGGATACAGTTTGCAATTTCTGTGCAGTCCTCCTCTGGCAAATTCAGCTCCTCGGGCTACATTGGTGGACCCGAAGCACAGGGAACTGCTGCGGGCGGAGGTGACATCACTCCTGTCAAGGAGAGGTGGAACAGGGCGACTGGCAAGCAGGGTTTTACTCTCATTATTTCCTTGTCCCCAAACGGGACGGGGGACTCCGACCAATCTTGGTCCTCAGGGGGCTCAGCAAGTATCTCCGTCCCCTGAGATGCAAGATTCTGACAGTTCCGAGGGTGAGACAGGCAGTCAGCCAAGGCGACGGGTTCGCTACAATCGACCTCGAAGACGCCTAATTTCAGACACCAAAAGAAGGGAGATCTGGGAAAATCACTGGCGCTTCCTGAGGTTCGAGTTCAAGGGCAGGACCTACGAGTTCGAGTCCTCCCCTTCGGTATCTCTTCTGCCCCTCGGAATTTCACAAGGTGCATGGATGCTGTCCTAGCATCTCTTCGGCGTCTGGGCCTCAAGGTGTTGAATTACCTGATGTGTCCATGCTCCTGGAGCATCCAGGGTTTAGGCCTACGCCTCAACACAAACAAAAGCAGGTCGGAGCCCGCCCAGGGGAAACATTTGGCCTGTCTTTCCCAGTTCTGGTTAAGACCAAAGGTCAGCTGGAGACTGTGTCTCTGCCTCATGGGCCTGATGGCAGCTGCTGTTCAGGTGGTACCCTTGGCATTTCTGCACATGCGGCCTGTGCAAAGGTGTCTCCTGAGCTTGGGGTTGTGCCCTCAGAGGTCCCTGTCAACCGAGGTGTCGGTCACCCGGAGGCTTCGTGTGGCCCTTCATTGGTGGGAGCACACAGGCAACATTGCAGAGGGAAGCATGTTGGATCCAGTGGTTCTTCGCCAACTGGTAACAGGAGATGCCTCTTTGGGGGGTTGGGGTGCAGTTCACAAATGCTGGGGTGTCAGCGGTCACTGGACAGCTGAGAGCAGTTCACCTCGCACTCACGCACTTTATGCCACGTTTCCGTGGGCATCATGTGCTGGTAAGAACCGACAGCACCGTAGCTGCAGCCTATGTCAACGGGCAGGGGGGGGGCCTGGGTTCCCCCCTCCTGTGTGGGTTGGCACACAAGCTTTGGACACGGGTGCACCCCCAGGTTCTGTCTCTGAGAGCGGTGCATGTGCCAGGCTCTACAAACACAGCAGCAGACCAGCTGTCCAGAGGAAGTCTGGACCCGGGGGAGTGGAGGCTACAACCCGTTGTATCGGAGATCTGTCGCCGGTTTGGTCCAGTGGACGCAGATCTGTTTGCCTCCAGGGAGACGACACTTTGCCCTCTGTTTTTCTCCCTGGGGAGGGACAACCCCCCTCTTGGGACGGACGCTCTGGCGCATCCATGGCC
The DNA here is from genome assembly GCF_043250625.1 of Sebastes fasciatus. Classification (NCBI taxonomy): domain Eukaryota; kingdom Metazoa; phylum Chordata; class Actinopteri; order Perciformes; family Sebastidae; genus Sebastes; species Sebastes fasciatus. The sequence continues at coordinate 148,233 of NC_133802.1, forward strand.
TCAGGGCCAACTGTATGCCTTCCCCCCATTCAGCCTTCTCCCGCCTCTTCTTCGGAGAGTGCAGGCGGAGAACAGGAGAGTGATTCTGGTGGCCCCCAATTGGCCCCACATGGCAGGGTTTTAAGTCGGCATTCCACCTCTCCTGCACGGAGTGCCATGGGAGCTTCCAGTCAGGAGAGACCTGCTGTCTCAGGCAGGGGCTCAAGCTCTGGGCCGGGCCCCTGAGAGGACAGGGTTCCTTGCTATGGGGTTGCCAGAGCGGGTAGTCACAACCCTCCAAGGGGCTCGGATGCCCTCAACTAGGGCAGCCTACTCCTATCGGTGGGGTGGTGTTCCTGTCATGGTGCGAGGCACACCAGGTGGACCCCTTGGCCTGTACGGCTCAAGACATCCTGCAATTCTTGCAAGAACAGTTGAATGCGGGGAAGTCCTCCACCACCCTCAGAGGTACTATTAAGGCTGCTCGAGGTTGGGGAACTCAGACTCCCTGAGAGCGGCTGTGTTCTGATCCTGCAGTTCCTCAAAGGGGCTCATAGGCTTACAGCTCGTAGAAGAGGGCCGGCTGCGCCCCTCTAGGATTTGGACTGCGTCCTGGGGGCATTGCAGCGCCCCCCTTTTGAGCCTATTGCATCTGCAGAGCTGGAATGGCTGTCAATTAAAACAGCCTTCCTTCTGGCAGTGACCTCTGCGAGGAGAATAGGGGAGCTGCAGGCTCTTTCTATTCATCAAAACTGCTGCAGGTTTCTGCCGGATGGTGCGGAGGTGATCCTTCGCCCTAATCCAGCTTTCCTCCTTAAAATACTCTCGGAAATGCACATGAGCCAGTCAGTTGAGCTTCGTCATTTTTACTCCCCTCAAGAGAGGGAGGGAGCCGACCGACAACAGCCGACACTATGCCCGGTTAGGACCTTGGCGATGTACATAAAACAAACGCAGGTGTTTAGACAAACGGACAAGTTGTTTGTTTGTTTCAAACCGGAGTGCTTGGGTAGGCCACTTTCGAAGTCAAGGTTGTCACGTTGGGTTGTTGAGACAATCCAACAGGCTTACAGGGAGACGGATGGGCCGTTGACACCAGGGGTGCGTGCGCACTCGACACGAAGTGTAGCGACCTCATGGGCACTGTGGCGGGGTGCCTCTCTAGACGAGATTTGCACGGCAGCCACATGGTCAGCGCCTTCTACCTTCACCAGATTCTACCGCTTAAATGTTGCAGCCGGCACCTCCTCTGGCGAGTTGGTGCTGGGTGCAACCCGAATGTGACTTGATCCTACCTGCCCATAGGGCTGGGCCTCTTTATCAGGTCCCCCTGTTGGGGGGATAAGTGTCTCCCCTCAGTCAGCTTAGCGTCTTGCGGGCTGCCCTGAGCGGCTTTCCTCCCAGTAGAGGCCTTAGCATCTGGCAGAGCCTGTTAACTGGTTGGAGTGTAATGGTGTACATTTGTAAATAGTTCGTCTGTTGAGATGTACTTAATTATTGGTCTGCACCGTCTCCTCACGGTGTGTCTTACAGAGTTCCCCATACATATGGAATATGTAAGCTGGAGAGATAGTCTCGATACGATAGAGAACGTTTGGTTACGGTGTAACCTTTGTTATCTGAGTGAGAGACTCCAGTATGAGGCCGCTAGGAGACCCGTTACGATCAAAACTAGCAATGATCCCATGCCAGCGCATGCGCTTTATAGACTCGCGTCTGGGCGTTGTCGGCAGTGCCGGTGTGTCTTAAATAAGTATCCACGTCACCTGACCTAAGTGAGGTCATTCCCCATACATATGGAATATGTAAGCTGGAGAGATAGTCTCTCACTCAGAGAAAAAAGGTTACACCGTAACCAAACAATATCTTCCTGCATTATGTTGAACATGGGCACTGTAGTATATTTTGAGTCAGTCCTACATGCACTATCCTGCTGCCTGAAATACTCATAGAGCACCAAATGTGTTTTAAGCCACTGCTGAAAATAGTCCCCTACAAATGCCCTGTTTCCTACTGTTAGAGTAATGTTTTCTAAAAACTACAGTGACCAGCTATTTTAGAAAATGACTGTGATTTTTAAAAATATGAAACTATATATTTGTGACAGGGATTTACAGGTTTACGTGTTCTGTAGGAGCCAATGGGCTTGGGGCTGAGTGCCACATACAGGGTAGGGAAGTCACAAACTATTTAGAGATGGACGAAAACATTGCTGGTTTTGGTGTTTTCATTGGATTTGCTGACAATAAGATAAATATAAACTAATACCAAATGTATCCTTTAAGAATGAGTGTGTTTACATGCACACTAGTGTCCTGGTTTGGAGTTGTATCCTTTTGATCTTATTTGGGATGTGATGTTTACATGGAGCATGAGAAATCTGGTTATTCATTTCCCTGTATACAGTACATGGCATCCAGCAGGTATCCTTCCCAAAAATGTAATCTTGTCAATATCATACAACATAAAAAGTTAAAATAAAGTAAAAATATGTCACACACACACACACACACACACACACACACACACATTTGAGCAACAGAAAAAAGACAATGGCGAGAACAAGTGCAATAGCAAGAGCAGAAATGTGAATGAACATTTCAAGCAACACTATGACGCTGTTACAAAGTCAAAGAGCGTCATAGGAATGTGGTCTTACGTGACTCGTGTCATTTCACTGCTTCTATGGTTCTTGGGGGATATAATAAAAAGCAGAAATGTGGCCTTGTGAACTTGCTGAAACAGGATGCAGCTGAGAGCTCCGAGTACCATTTAGGATTTTTTGATCCCCTTTTCTGGATGCTTTGTTCAGTCTGTAATGGTCATTCAGTGTTGTGATGGACTAAAACGTCTTTGAGTGTGGATCGGCAGCTTGTGTTTTGCAAGTCCTGTCTCCTTTGAGAAAACATGTGTGACCACTGGCAGCCTCTGAAAGAACAGCTGGACCAATACGACTGGGACTGCTGTGGGATCTGTTATGAGCTGATTAAACGGAGAGCCCACCCAACTGTCAGGAGTCTCAGGACTGTGGGAGATGGAAATTTAAAGGGTAAAACATGTTGCATGAAGATGAGGGCTAATGTCAATCTGATTATGTGGAAAATGCATGTTCTTTTAAATTGTAGTTAAAGTGCGCCTTTAAGCTTTGACAGGAAAACCAACCAACGATCCTTGTAGCTCTGTAGCGTTGTTAAAGGAGTAATTAAAGCAGCAGTAGGCCAGATTGGAGCAAATATGTTTAAAAAAGTTATTTTTATAAAACGGTTACTATATCCTGAAAGTAGTGCATGAGACAGGTCATCTGAAATAATCATGTTCCTTTGTGTCCTCGATGCTCCTAAGGGCATCTGCAAGATTTCAAAGACTGGAGGAAAACAAGCAGTAAGAGCCGAGTTGGAGCCTTGCCGTCTCTGAGAAGCTGTCAATCACTCGCAAACGCTGATCAAACGGTCAAACTAGGCAGCGCTGATCAAATATGAATCAATATTCTGTTACTGTAATGTCTACTTATCGCATAAAATGTATTCAGAAAGATCTTGTTGTGTACTGTTTAGCTGTAAAATGAGAAAATTTGTGACCCGTAAAATATTTTCAGAAACAACTTGTAGTGTACTGCAGGTGGGCGGTGCTTGGTATTTCCTCAACTGATCTCAACATGGCTGCCGGGTCACAAACTTTCTCAACAAGATGATTCTGAAAACATTTTTTGCGAGAAATAGTCATTACAGTAACAGAATATTAATCATATTTAATCAGTGCTGTGTAGTTTGACCGTTTGATCGGAGTTTGTGAGTGATTGAAAGCTGCTCAGAGATGGCAAGGTTCCAGCTCGGCTCTAATTGGTTGTTCTCCTCCAGTCTGTGAAATCTTGCAGATGCCGTTAGGAGCACCGGAGGACACTGGAGGACACAGTGGAACATGATTTTTTTCTGATTATCTGTCTCATGTACTAGTGTCAGTGTCAGTATAGTGACTGTTTTATAAAAATATTTTTTAATCATGTTTGCTCAAATCTCACCTACTGCTGCTTTAAAGGGCTGAAAAATGTCTCTCCGTCATTTTGTGAAGGTGTTCAGTGAGACTTTCTCCCTCCTCCTTAAAGACACAGCCAACCCGACCCTCTCTGATCTATCCAAGTCCAAAGGAAAGGGGTAAGGGCTGGTACTCTCAATACTTTGCCACTGTTACTATTCATTAGTCTTTTAACCTTGACTAATTGAAGATTGTTGACTGACAAAGTGTCATCAAATTGACAAATTTTGGACCCCAGAATTCGTTTGGATGTTTTGGTGACAAATGACATTAGATGTAGAAAACTGGTGTATTTCGTTGATCGACACCTTGCTCTGATTGAGTAAATGTCAGAATCATCACTTTAAGGGCCACTTATTAACCCCTCCTCACTTCCTTTTGTCCTCTTTCATTCTCTCTCCAGATGTTTCCTGTCTTCACCAGACTGTGGCGGCGATGGTTTGGGGGGGTCCTTGCTTTCGCTGCATGTGACAGAGCTGTGGTTCAAACTGTTTGTAAACCATTTGAACACTGTCTAAACACTCCTCAGCTTCCCTTCAGTCCCACGCACACTAGGGAGCCAAACAACACCAGCAAACTACCCCCCATAGCGCCCCCTCCACCCCCCTCGTCCCCCCAGCTCTAAGGGGCAGGAGGCGAGACAACAGGGTGAATTTGTATGATACACGTCAGTATAAATAGATCCTACGATGCACACTCAGTCTCCCTGCGTGCTGTGAATGCAGCGAGCCGGCTGAACCACCTCAAGAACGTGTTTTTTCATGTCAGCGAGTTCTCAAAGGCGGTAAATAAACGGTTGCCATTCATTCATCAACTGTGAGAGTGAATGAGATATGTTTGCATTGCACACAGAGTGCACATTGTCGTTGAGTAACAATGTAATGTATAAATGACCCGCTTACTTAAAGGTACAGTGTGTAGGATTTAGTGGCATCTTGCTCTGTGGTTGCAGATTGCAAACAACTGAATATTCCTCCGCTCACTCCTCCCTTTCCAAGTGTGTCGCAGAACCTTTACGGTGGCCTTCAGGTAACGTAGAAACATGAAAGGCCCTCTCTTTGCTCTCTGGAGCCAGAGTTTGGTTTGTCCATTCTGGGCCACCATAGAAACATAGTGGTACAACACGGCAGGCTCCATGAAGAGGACCCGCTTCCTATGTCGATATGAAAGGCTCATTCTAAGCTAACAAGAACACAATTCTTAGTTTCAGGTGATTATACACAAATGAAAACATGGTTATGAATATTATATTCCGTTTCTGCTAATAGATCATCCAAAATCATACACACCGGACCTTTAAAGGAAGCCTACGTAACCTTAGTTAAACAAGTGACAAACATAGGATAATGTTAAATGTACAGTATAAATTGAAAATGATGAATAATAGTGGATATAAACATGAGTAGATTTGAGTGATTCAGTCAGGACTGAGGTCACATCAGTTTAATGGGCCTGTCCACTAAACGTCCCTTTCATAGTGTCACTTCAGAGGGTCAGTTCACCTAAATTACAAAACAAAACATACTTTCTCTCTTAAAGCAGCAGTGGGTAGAAATGGAGCAAATATGATTTTTAAAAAGTTATTTTTATCAAACGGTCACTATATCCTGACAGTAGTGCATGAGACGGGTAAAAAAATCATGTGCCTCTGTGTCCTCCGGTGCTCCTAACGGCATCTGCATCTGGAAAACAACCAATCAGAGCCGAGCTGGAGCCTTGCCGTCTCTGAGCAGCTGTCAATCACTCACCTACTCTGATCAAACAGTCAAACTAGGCAGTGCTGATCAAATATGAATCAATATTCTGTTACTGTAATGTCTATTTCCCGCATAAAATGTTCTCAGAATCATCTTGTGGTGTACTTTTAGCTGTAAAATGAGAACGTTTGTGACCCGGCAGCCATGTTGAGATCAGTTGAGGAAATACCAAGCACCGCCCACCAGCCAGAGCACGCTCTCTCTCTCTGAAATGACCTGTGATTGGCTTGTGAAATCTCCTGTCACGGGCTAGATTTTCTAAAGCCTGAAAACAGAGCCATGAGGAGGAGCAGAAGTCTAGTTTTCTCTCAGAACACTTGAATTACAATATGCTGAAAGGTTATTATGGAATTTTTGCCCAATGCTGCCAAAAACAGTTTGCCTACTGCACGTTTAACACTGATAGTATCTAACAATGCAGATAGTTTGGGTTTTATTTGCCAAGTTGATGAAAACTGTGAACACATTTTCATGGGAACTCCATTCTACTGAAGAAACAGGCCAACTGTGTGTCCTGTGGACAACCCAGAGTTAGAGGACATTGATTCTAGAAAGAGACGGTTGCTTATGAATTTTCTAGATGTCATTATCTGATGGCACCACAAAGAAAATGTCTTTGTTATATATTTATTTATTCCATTCATTGTATTGAAATGGAGTCTAAAATCTTAGAAATTAATATCTAAAAAGACGTGGAGAAATTCAACCAAAACTATCTGCATTAAGTGAGAAAATATGTTAGTAATTTGTGTGAACCAACCTTTTACAACATTAGAAAACAAAGTATAGCAGCTGTACCTGCCATTGGACATCACATGACATCACACGGTATCATTTGAATGAATTTACTATTGACTGATAACACTGGAAGTACTTAGCAAATAAAATAGGCATGAACACTCATGTCTGAATATTGCGTATTTGCTGTACTTCCTGGTTTAAATATATTGGTATCCCATTCCAACAGTCTAATTAAGGCATAAATTCTTATAGCAGTCCATCTTCAGTGTTTTATCTATTATTGTAAAAATGTATATGTCACATAACTTGTTTTAGAGAAGCAAAGAAAAAACAGAAGGAGAGAAAGTAAAAGGCAGAAGAAAAGAAAGACAAAAGAGACAGAAGCAGAGCCAGACGTGTCCCAGTGGACTCACCGTAATACTGGAGCTGCTCTGTGGAGCAGTAACCATCCGAGGAGGATAGAAACCCCCCTGCCGAAAAGCTCATCTCCAACTCAGTCCACTCTCTCATCTGGACAGATGATCCTCTCTCCAGCTAGTAATACGGGATCTATCTTCACACACACACACACACACACACACACACACACACACACACACACACACACACACACACACACACACACATGCAAAGACATAAACACACACACACACACACACACACACACACACACACACACACACAGACAATTACTCAGAGGATTCACAGATATGAAGGATCTGTGCGGAGACATTCCTCAATCCCCAGGATGCGTCCAGTTCTCTTAGCTGTCCAGGCTGATATCCCAGCCTATATTTAAAAAAGCAGAGAGGACGAGTGCAGCTGAGAGTCTTGGTCTGTGGTGGATGATGTGATGGAGGAGGTCTTAACTGTCCCCTGGGGGTAGACGAAAGGGAAAGCGGGGACACCCAGAAAGGACAGGGATGGGACTGTGGTCCAAACAGCTGGACCTGGCCAGGACCTCACAGATTAGAGGATGGCAGGGATGGATGGATGGAGGGAGGGAAAGATGAGACTTTGTCCCTCATGGGCAGAGTGAGGGACACTCAACACTCATTGTGTGTGTGTGTGTGTGTGTGTGTGTGTGTGTGTGTGTGTGTGTGTGCGTGTGTGTGTGTGTGTGTGTGTGTGTGTGTGTGTGTGTGTTGTGTGTGTGTGTGTGTGCGTGTCTGCGTGTGTGTGTGTGTGTGTGTGTGTGTGTGTTGAGGTTTGGCCTGAATAGATGTATCCCAGCGTGCAACATCTGGGCTGGGAAAAAGGAACATTTTCTCAATTTAATCTCATGAATCGAATAAAATAATTTCCACCATTAAATCAATTGTTAAAAGTTTTTCATTGACTAAATGTTCCTTGTGACGCTTGCTATACTTACATGATTGTGTGTATGTGTGTGTGTGTGTGTCTGTGTCCATGTTTGTCTTCCAAGCCTTTGGGAGTGTGTTTACTCTGCTTTTGTTTACCGCTGTTCTGTTTGTGCTGCAGTTAATATTGGACAGCAGTTAGATTTCAAGGGGCTCGGAGACCTCCGCCTCCCCCACAGATAGTTAACCAGGCCGGGGCAGAGCCAAAGGAGTCGAGTCCTGAACTGCCCAGAGGAGACAGAGCAGTGACCTCAACAATGGCCTGTAAATCTCTGACTAGGGCCATTTGACATGCAGCATGCTTACTGAGGATTAACGGCAGCCTCCCACCCGCATGTCATCCCTTTCACTGGCTCATTAAGGGAACCAGGACCGACCGCTGGATAGCAGAGTGTTGCTCACTGAAGCTGTAGCCTTCACTGGAGTGATCACTATCGATCTCAGTGACAAATGACACAGGAATTTGGCTGCTAGCTGCGCTGTGACTTTCTTTTGAAGATAGTGTCCAAAGGGTAAACTGGTACACATGTGATCACAGTGCATGATGACAACACAGCTTCGAGATAAATGTACTTTAGGGAAAAGCACAAACTAAAAGATAGCAAAAACCTACAATAACAGTCCAAATGTCCGAAACAGACTGGATGATTTTAACACTACAAGCCTACCTTTACATGGTGAACAAATAAGATGAATAACTATTAGGGCTGTCAAAAATAACGCCATAATAAAACAATTAAAGCAAATACGTTTTAACACCACCAATACCAACCAGGTCATACTAGCTTGTCGGGAAGGGCGCTACATTTTGGCGGGGAAAAACTGGATTGTCCATTTTCAAAGGCGTCCCTTGACCTCTGACCTCCAGATCAGTGAATGTAAATGGGTTCTATGGGTACCCACGAGTCTCCCCTTTACAGACATGCCCACTTTATGATAATCACATGCAGTTTGGGGCAAGTCATAGTCAAGTCAGCACACTGACACACTGACAGCTGTTGTTGCCTGTTGGGCTGCAGTTTGCCATGTTCTGATTTGTACCTGTGAGGGTTTCTGGACAATATCTGTCATTGATTTGTGTTGTTAATTAATTTCCAATAATAAACATATACATACATTTGCATAAAGCAGCATATTTGTCCACTGATTGTGGATAAGAGTATTAAATACTAGACAAATCTCGCTTAAAGGTACATTTTGAACAGATAAAAAATGTGCAATCAATTTGCGATTAATCATGATTAACTATGAACAATTATGCAATTAATGACGATTAAATATTTCAATTGATTGACAGCCCTAATAACTATATTGATAAGATTACTTTTAAGGTACTTTTCCAGTAATTTTGCTACTGATATTTCTGTCTGATCTATATACTGTATGCTTTGAGCTGAACGCTTATATCAGCAAACATGCTAACAATGACAATGCTAACATGCTTTTGTTTAGCAGGTATGTTTACCATGTTCTCCATCATAGTTAGCGGGTTAGCATGCTAACATTTTCTAATTAGCACTAAACACGAAGTACAGGTGAGGCTGATGGGAATTTGATGAGCTTTGCAGGTATTTGGTCATAAACCAAAGTATTGGGCAAATTAAAAATCGGACCTGATGATGGCACTAGAGGAAAAGTCAGTGAACCACCAAAGTTATTGCAATTGATCCAAATTTCATGGCAATCCATCCAATAGTTGTTGAGATATTTCACTCAAAACCACAAATGTCAGCCTCATCATGGGGCTAGAAGAAAAGTCAGGGGATCACCAAAGTCAGTAGTATTCATCCACTGGGAACCTTGAAAGTTTCTACCAAATATCATGCCAATCCATCACACAGATGTTGAGATATTTCACAGGAGAAGTGAAAACTTTGACCTGCTGCTGGCACTAGAGGAAAGGTCGGGGGATCACAAAAGTCACTAGGGTTGGTCCTTTGAGCACCGTGGATATCTGTGAATAGTTGTTGAGATATTTCAGTAAAAGCCAAATCCGTCAACTTCATGTTAGTGCGTAATGGAAACATTATTTTCTAGTTATTACTACAAATAATCTGGTGATAATAATCAACTGGAGAGGAAAGCCCAGGACAGAAGACTCTGGCGGACTGTGGTCAACGACCTATGCTCCAAAAAGGAGCGATAGGATTTGAATGAAAAAACTACAAATAAGCTAGAGAGATACATGAATCCATTGCTAGAGAAGAGGCATTCTGTTGTTATTTCTCAGTTAACAGGATGAGGCCAAACAAGCCATCAGCAGTTCCTCCAACTGTCTGTGACCTCTGAGGAATGGAAGAAGAGTAGAGAGCAGGCAGCAGCGCTGAGAGAGACGCTAAATGATGGGAACAGTATCTGAGAGCGTGCAAATGTTGTCGTGGATCTTCTGGAGGTGTCACACTGTTGGACACATTGTTGGACACAAGCCTGACGATATGAGGGCTCGCCCCATGGGAGATGAGGGTCACGAAAGAAGAGGGAGAGGAGGGGGGAGGAGGGAAAAACTTCCACGTTCAAGTTTGGTTAGTTCAATTGGACTCAGAATTAGTTTGTTTTCTGTGCGCCAACTAACTGCACCAAAATATGATTGCACAAAAAAGGAATGATGAGATGAACGCCAGAGAAACAGAGCAAAGTCTAGCATTTCCACATAACACCAGCTTAAATAAACCAAAGAGAAAAAAGGATACCAAGTCAACTTTTCCTCAAACAAACTGATGGCATGTGCAAACCACCTGAACTCATTAGTCCTGAATCACTCACACCACAAGCTTTGAGATAAATTCAGCACATCATAAATCCCGTTTAGGACGTCTTAATCATGCGGCCAAGTCCTCTTTTTATCAGAGAGCTGCTGGCTAGTAGCTGCAGCTCGATAATGGCCTGGACTGTTTACTGATCCTCGCAGGAAACTGACGCTTACATTAAAGTGGCCTCGTTGTTGGTGAGTAAAGTCCATAGCTGATGTAACACATCTGTTAATGCTGAAGTCTGAGAGGTGGGTGAGATCTTCCAACCATTTACACCATTGTTCGGCTTGCCTGCCACTGATTTCTTCATCCCATCCTTGCTTTTCTTTGCACAGGTCCCTCAAAAGAAGCTTGGCAGGAAGTACAAGTGGCGCCAGGAAGCCAAGAGGGTCGTAGATGGCGTTTACAACAGAAAGGATACCTCTTCTAGTCAGTGGCTTGTCCTGCAGCTTGATACTGTATGCAAATGTATCATTTTCTGTGCACCACTGTACACCAAGGGCTCGTTCAGTGGGTAAGACATCATGTGTGAGATCAAGGTTTTTCAGCTCACTGGCTCGGTGCTCTGTGGGTATGGATGACAATACCTTTCTGCTATTGCTTACCCATTTTGTGAGGTTAAAACCTCCCTCAGCACACAAGTCTCGAAGGTTCTTTGCCAAGGCAACTGCTTTTTCTTCCGTAGGCGAAGATTTTAGACAGTCGTCTACGTAGAAATTTCTCAGAACTGTTTCAACAGCTTCTGGATCTGCAGTGTCTCTTCTATCCTCTGCTGTTCTCCGTAATGCATAAGAAGCAACACTAGGAGATGAAGTCGCTCCAAAAAGGTGCACTGCCATCCGATACTCTTTCATCGGTGCATCTAGGTTGCCATCCGGCCACCACAGAAATCGCAGTAGGTTGGCATCTGCTTCTGGAACTCTCACCTGGTAGAACATTGATTCAATGTCTGCCATCATCGCCACTGAATCTTCACGAAACCTCAGTAAAGCACCAATGAGCGTATTGGTGAGGTCAGGTCCCTGCATTAGCTGACCATTCAGCGACACATCCTGAAATGAAGCTGTGCAGTCAAAGACCACACGAATTTTCTTTTTCTTCGGGTGGTACACCCCGTGGTGTGGGACGTACCAGACCCTGTTGTCATCGCAGTTAAGCTGTTCTTGAGGAACTTCAACAGCGTAGCCTTTATCAAGTATGCTCTCCATGAAGCCTTTGTAGTCTTCAAGAAACACATCATTCTTTTGCAGTTTTCTCCTGAGACTAGCAGCTCGCTGTTCTGCCACACAACGGTTGTTTGGCAACTTAGCTTCTTCGTTCCTTAATGGAAGCCCTATGCAATAATGTCCATCCACAAACTTTGTTGTCTTTTCCACTGACAACATAAACTGTTTGTCTTCCTGAGACATCTCTTCCTTGTCATCATAATGACGCTATGGAAAGTCTGTGTTGTACTGTTGGACCAGTAGCTGTTCTATTTCCACCACTGAGATTCGGTTGACACTGTAATGAGCTGTCTTATCCTTGGAAATTATATTCTCGTTCTTTATAGGTCCACTCACCATCCAGCCCAAGACAGTCTTCACGGCGTAGGGCCCGTCATCTTGACTATTGATTATGTGCCAAGGCTCCATTGCCTTTGGGTTGTTGGCTCCTATGAGAAGGCCCACATCAGCGTCAATGTGTGGTAAGGTTACTTCGCTCAGATATGGCCACTTTTGTAGTTGTTCTTGACTGGGGATGTTTTCTTTTTGAACAGGGATGTTGCTGTGTGTGAAGACCTTTGGTAACTGAATGTACTTTGTGTCCTCTAGGTCGCACACTTCCAGGTCAGAAAGCATGTAACTGGTAATCAGCTTCTGTCCACCAGATTCATCTTGGCCCATTGTGCTCAATAAGATCTGAGTCGGTTTTCCTTTCACGTTCAGTTTCTTTCGGAGCTCCTCCGTACAGAACGTGGCGGTACTTCCAGGGTCCATGAAAGCATATGTCTCTATGGACCGTCCACTCTTACGGGATCTCACTTTCACTGGAACAATCGATAACATACATTCAGTCTCTCCGGCCCCAGTGTAGCCAACTATTTCCTGCGTAACTGGCTTCTGAGCTCCTGAGACCTCTTCCTTTAGCGTGCAGACATCATGTGTTGGAACAGATGTATTTTTATATGTTTCTCTCTCTAAATGAAGAAGGTCTGGATGTCTCTGTGAGCACTGTTTGCAAACCATTCTCCTCTTGCAGGTCCTACTGAGATGGCCTTGTGTTAAACATCCAAAGCATAGTCCCTTTAACTTTAGAAATTCAACACGCTCACTGTGTGCCAGCTCTTTAATCTTGAAGCAAGACTCCAACGTGTGATTCTTTTGACAGAAAAGACATGGTGTTTCAAAGGCATTAGCTGCTTTTACCGTGCTAGCCTGCTTCACTGTTGCATCTGGTCTTTTCCTCTCCACTGACACGTAGGTTGCGAAGCTGCTTCCTCTCATTCCACTTTTGAAAGGTTTCTCTTTTTCTTTGGCTTTGCCGGCTGTTGATGTGCGGCTGTCTTGGAGTTCTCCAAAGATTGGATCCACAGCCACATTTGCTTGACGATCAATAAAGATAACAAGGTCAGCAAATCGTGCTCTGTGTCCTCTCCTTTCCTTAATTTCAAATGCTGAATTGCGCCATCTTTCCCTCATTTTGTATGGTAATTTGGATACCACTATTCTCATGTTCGTAGGGTTATCCATTTCCTCCATGAACTCCACATCTTCCATAGTGTTCCGACAGCCAGTCAAAAAGACAGCATAAGTGTTCAATGCTTTTGCATCTTCAGACTTGATTTGCGGCCACTTTAATGCTTTGTCAATGTAAGCACTGGCTATCATTAGCTCATCTCCATAATGTTTTTTAAGCAGTCTTTTCGCTTCCATGAATCCTCTTTGCGGTGGCATGTGCTCACAGCTACGCACAAGTTCTTGTGGTTCTCCTGCAGTGTACTGTTGGAGATAGTACAACTTATCCTGATCACTATCAGTTCTCTGTTCAATGGCTTGTTCGAAAGCTCTGATAAATGATCTGTAGGTAAGTGGATCGCCCTTGAACACTGAAATGTCTTTAACTGGCAGCTGAGCCTGTTTCTGTTGAGTAACCATCATCTCTGTAATCATATTTTGCTTCTGCATTACTTGAAGAATGCCATCACTGCTTCTTTCACGCTGTTGTCTGTCAGTGTTGTCTGTGGGTCTTGACCTCACAACCTGTGGCTGTGTATATTGCAACGATCTGGATGACATCTTACCTCCAGATACAGGTAAGTTAGCGAGCGGATGTTGTCTCCGTTCCTCTTCTTTCACTCGAGCTCCACCTGCCACATATGAGCGGACATAGCTGTTCATGCCATCTTCTGATCTCTCATAGTCTTTCAACACCTTTACTTGAGCTCTTTTCTCAGCAATAGCAGCCTTTAAAGTCAGTCTTTCCAGCTTGGCTTTAATACGTGCTTCTTCCAATTCAAGCTCCTGTTTCTCTTGTAAAGCTGCAGCACGTTCAACTAAGCCTGCTAGCTCTGCTTCTTCATTTACACAAACTGATGATCTCACAGACATGACAGATGAGCGTCCAACATTTGAGCTCTTTCTTTGTGCTGGTTTGTTAAAGCCAACTTGTGATGCACTATCTTCAGGACATACATCATCATCTTCATCATTACTACTGCCAGTCTCATCATCATCAGATGCTCTATTTACTTTCTTTATTTTGCTTTCACTTAAAGCATCCATCCATTTTTCAGTTTCTTCTTCAAACTGTCTGATAACCAACATCTTAGGTACAACCCAGTTGCTCACATCTGCATCTTTTTCTTCTTCAGGCAGAAGATCTTCTATTTGCATACTGAGCTTTTTAAACTCCACAATGAGAGGGTTGAAATCATTATGCATTAACTTTTGCACTTTTTGCAAATTGTCAGCATCACTCATCAAACAGTCAACTTCTTTTCTTTTACCAGTTATCCGAGCTAATACTCCTCTCCTGGTTCCAATCAGCCGATGCAGTTTATCCTCCAGTGCTCTTTCAGTTAACTTGCTCTTTCTTTTAGATTCCACTTCCACAGCATCAATTACTTCCTTATCTTCAGCCATCATATCAGCAAAGCAATGCGTAAATTGCGTGCAAATGAGTAAAAAGTATTTCCACTTTTCTCATCAGACAGGTGCATCACAACTTCTCAAAAACGCAGAAACTTCTATGGCTTTTCCTTAAGGCAAGCTGTTGAATTTGCACGCGGAGAAATCCACTGCGTAGCTAATTAACAGGTTGTATCAATTAGCATCATCAATCTTCATTAACTTCAGAGCAGCTGTCGGTCTTTCTTTTCTTTCATCTTGTCCGACGTTTTTATTCAGTCAAAAACATACCGCGACATTGCTTTGAGCTCTTCTTCCAAGAGGTGCGTCGGACTTTCATTCAGAATTCCACGTTGTAGCATCCACGCTCGTGGTCCGTCTTGCTAGCGTTAGCTAGTTTCTTCTGAGCAGTTTTTTCTACTATGTGACACTATGTAATACTTAACTTTTTTCAGTGAACTTTTTTAAACTGGATTACATCTACTGTCATTCGCGTCAGACTGAAGTTACTGTGCCTACAGCTCGTTTGTGGCTTATTTTTGGGATTCAGAAGGAATGCCACTACAGCTGATGTCTGAGCATGTGTGAGTGAGTGAGTGTGGTTGGGGGGTATTTGGCTATCATGAGAAGGAATGTAAATTGTCAAATGGTAGTTGTGTGTACTTAAAGGATTTGTTTGGAACCATTTCCTCTGATCTGTAGAGGTTATTGTGAGATTCAAGTTTAACCCTAACCCTAAGTTTTCTATGGTTATTAGGGCTGTCAATCTATTCAAATAATTAATCGCGATTAATCACACATTTTTTATCTGTTCAAAGTTAACCTTAAAGGGAGATTTGTCAAGTATTTAATACTCTTATCAACATGGGAGTGGACAAATATGCTACTTTATGTAAATGTATGTATATATTTATTATTGTAAATCAATTATCAACAAAAAACAATGACAGATATTGTCCAGAAACCCTCACAGGTACTGCATTTAGCATAAAACAATATGCTCCAATCATAACATGGCAAACTGCAGCCCAACAGGCAACAACAGCTGTCAGTGTGTCAGTGTGCTGACTTGACTATGACTTGCCCCAAACTGCATGTGATTATCATAAAGTGGGCATGTCTGTAAAGGGGAGACTCGTGGGTACCCATAGAACCCATTTACATTCACATATCTGGAGGTCAGAGGTCAAGGGATCCCTTTGAAAATGGCCATGACAGTTTTTCATCACCAACATTTAGAGTAAGTTTGGAGCGTTATTTAACCTCCTTCACGACAAACTAGTTTGACATGGTTTGTATTGATGGATTCCTTATTTCCTAGTTTCATATGATGTCAGTACCTTTACTGTAGCTTTAAAACTGAGCCCACTACAACCTAAAGATTGCATTAACGCATTAAAGAATTTAGTGACCATAAACAAATTTGCGTTAACACAATATTATCGCGTTAACTTTGACAGTCCTAATTGGTTATGTATGCTGGATGCAATCAAATACACTGAATTCCTTATAAAAAACAGTATCATATCCTACTGGACCTTAATGCAGCATGTACAAACTGGCCATCATAAGTAACACCTGTAACCTTAATCAGCTGAATTGCACTGAAGCTCTGTCCCTGCTGAAATTGCATTGAAATGGCAATGAAGTGTTGAAGACAGTGGAAAAATGATTAACCCCTATAGATAAGACAGATTCAGAATGCAGGACAGTAACGTGCCGATCTTCAGGTCAGAGATCACTTAACAACATTGTACTGGCTTATGAATTATTCTGTTTATGTTGCAGTTGTGTTTGTTAGGAGCAGAAGTGGTGGACTCACCGCTGATGGTGGGAGCCTTCCTGCTGCGCCGAGCGTCCAGACGTCCTCTCCCTTTGTCCAAATATCTAAGTTTTTGTAACGTTGACTCCAGCCCAGCCTCCATTCTCGCACACACACACACACACACACACACACACACACACACACACACACACACACACACACACACACACACACACACACACACAGAGTAAACAGACAGCTGCTCTTGATGTGTGTTTTAGCTGGACGTGCGGGAACCTGACCAAAGACCTTCTTTTCCTGTAAATGTCCTCTTGCAGGACAAAAGTCTGTCAGTGAGGAGAATAAATTATTCACAGACATTTTATGGGGAATAATTGGGAAAACATGAAAAATGAAGCCAGGGAACAATAGCATCTTAAGATAATGTGTCTCCATGTACTGTATGTCAACACAGAAATTGAAAATATCCTAAATTTACCATAACATTTCCCAGCATGGGGCCTTTTGGTTGCACTAGGGATTTGAACTGGCAACCTCTGAGCCACAAGGGACCCTGTCCCTGCCCTGCTTGTAGGAACTGGAATCATCTCATTAAGACATTCCCAGTATAGAGTGTTTATAAACAGCCTCTTGTTCATCCCCTGTGATGGATGGATGCTCCCTATCACTGGCTCTTCCTGCTAACTCCCCGACCCGCTTAACAATCTCTCTGCCACTGTTTCACAACCCTCAACCCCCAAATACACACACACACACACACACTCACTGAACCCATGATAGTTTCTGTACTGACCTTGCTTCCTTGGTGGGTGGGCCCTTACTGTTTTGAGTGTGTGTGATTGCATTATGTTTAATAGTGCTGGAACGTGTGCGTGGGGGTTATAAGGGAGGAGGGTGCAACTGAGAGGCCAGTGTGAATCTGCTAATGATGAAAAACAACTTGGCTGTCAAGGCCTCCCAGGAGCAGGTCAAACACAGTCACCAGGGTTTGAGGTCAGCAAAGGCAAAGGGTCAAAGGTCACCATCAAGGCCAAGAGCAGGCCTTGACCTCTGCTGGACTGAAAAAAAAGTGGGAGGTGAAGAGAGTAAACTGTAGGGGAGGAAGAGCTCCCTGAGAGTTTTTCCTCTCAAGAGGAGCTATATATATATATATATAATATATATAATATATATATATATTATATAATATATATAATATATATATATAATATATTATATATATATATACAGACGTAGGCAAAGTTGTTGGTACCCTTCCGTTAAAGAGAGAAAAACCCACAATGGTCACTGAAATAACTTGAAACTGACAAAAGTAATAATAAATAAAAATTTACTGAAAATGAACTAATGAAAATCAGACATTGTTTTTGAATTGTGGTTCAACAGAATCATTTTAAAAAACAAACTAATGAAACTGACCTAGACAAAAAATGATGGTACCTCTAGAAAAGATGTAAAATGTTAAACTAAGGTGTGTCCTGTAAATAGCATCACAGGTATCTTCAAACTTGTAATCAGTCAGTCTGCCTATTTAAAGGGTGAAAAGTAGTCACTGTGCTGTTTGGTATCATGGTGTGTACCACACTGAACATGGACCACAGAAAGCTAAGGAGAGAGTTGTCTCAGGAGATCAGAAAGAACATTATAGACCTTCATGTTAAAGGTAAAGGCTATAAGACCATCTCCAAGCAGCCTGATGTTCCTGTGACTACAGCTGCACATATTATTCAGAAGTTTAAGGTCCATGGGACTGTAGCCAACCTCCCTGGACGTGGCCGCAAGAGGAAAATTGATGACATATTGAAGAGACGGATAATACGAATGGTAACCAAAGAGCCCAGAACAACTTCCAAAGAGATTAGAGGTGAACTCCAAGGTCAAGGTACATCAGTGTCAGATCGCACCATCCGTCACTGTTTGAGCCAAAGTGGACTTAATGGAAGACAACCGAGGAGGACACCAAATCATAAAAAAGCGAGACCGGAATTTTCCAAAATGCATATTGACAAGCCACAAAGCTTCTGGGAGAATGTCCTTTGGACAGATGAGACAAAACTGGAGCTTTTTGGCAAGTCACATCAGCTCTATGTTCACAGACGCAAAAATGAAGCATCCAAAGAAAAGAACACTGTACCTAATGTGAAACATGGAGGAGGCTCGGTTATGTTATGGGGCTGCTTTGTTGCATCTGGCACAGGGTGTCTTGAATCTGTGCAGGGTGCAATGAAATCTCAAGACTATCAAGGCATTCTGGAGCGAAATGTGCTGCCCAGTGTCAGAAAGCTTGGTCTCAGTTGCAGGTCATGGGTCCTCAAACAGGATAATGACCCAAAACACAGCTAAAAACACCCAAGAATGGCTAAGAACAAAACATTGGACTATTCTGAAGTGGCCTTCTATGAGCCCTGATCTAAATCCTATTGAACATCTGTGGAAGGAGCTGAAACATGCAGTCTGGAGAAGGCACCCTTCAAACCTGAGACAGCTGGAGCAGTTTGCTCACGAGGAGTGGGCCAACATACCTGTCGACAGGTGCAGAAGTCTCATTGAGAGTTACAGAAATCACTTGATTGCAGTGATTGCCTCAAAAGGTTGTGCAACAAAATATTAAGTTAAGGGTACCATAATTTTTGTCTAGGCCAGTTTCATTAGTTTGTTTTTTTAAATGATTCTGCTGAACCATAATTCAAAAACAATATCTGATTTTCATTAGTTAATTTTCAGTGAATTTTTATTTATTATTACTTTTGTCAGTTTCAAGTTATTTCAGTGACCATTGTTGGTTTTTCTTTCTTTAACGGAAGGGTACCAACGATTTTGCCTACGTCTGTATATATAAAATATAATAATATAATTCATGAAAAGACTAACACCATTGTGTAAATTATGGGGAGAATCCACCAACACTACCCAGAATAAAAAAGAACAGAGAAAAAGTATTTTTCATTGTTTAATCTTTACAGCACACTGACCCACTGAACATATTAAACATTTCTCAAAGTACAAAACCAACTTTTGTTGCGCAAAACTGTGAGAATGGAAAACTGAAAATGTGTAAATTAAACTTGGTAGTGAAATCTGTGTTAAGTGACTTTTATCCCCAGTGCAAACAAAACTGGTCAAGTGTCTGTATTTAAAAAAAAAAAGTAAAATAGTAATAGTATGTCTACAATTAAAAAAGATATCTAAAATGAACAGAAAAATAAAGGCTCATTTTTTTGTGATTACAGCACTTGGTGTAAACATCAATTAAAAATTTACTAAATACAATTTGCACTCTGAAATGTTTTACAAAACATTTCTTATTTTCCGATCTGACACATCACCACGACAAGATCAGACTGGGCTTCATGCAGTAGTTAGTGTCAGATCTGTCAAAAGGGTTTGGCAACTTAAAAAACATGGGAATCATTTTAGAGAAACCTCTGTGTGGCCTGGTCACCCCGGCCAGCAGGTTTCTGACATCTACATGACATCAAATTGAGGTTGTGACCTGAAATCAGGAAAGGAGTTCAGGTTGACAGGAGGAGTTTCCATGTCCAACACCTGAAACCCTTGATCGTCCCTTTAAAACTCTAACATTTAGAGCAGTGTAAATCACATCACTGCAGCTGAACCCAAGTGAAGAATCTCACAGTACTTTAGCAGATAAAAACACATTTAAACATTAAAAAAGAGCATAATAAATAAACCTATAAAATCAAACTAAAATGTTCAATTTTCTTTCATCCTGATTTGGTTGGAAATGTGATTTTGGGGGTTTGCTGGAAGTGAGTGTCTGTTCATGTCCCACCAGTACGATCATGGGTTGTTGGTTTAGCTCACGATCAGAGGCGTTGTCTCATCGTGGTTGACGTCCACCTCCACCTTAGCTTTACGGTACATTATGAACTGGATGGAGATCTGAACCACAGCCTTAAGGAAAACTATAGAAATCCTGGGAAAGAGTCTGTTTAATGCAGCTAGAAACACACAACTATGATGAACAGAAGATACTATTTGACAATAAATTGAATAATGAATTAATAAAAATGACCCAAATTGATGGTATTAAAAAAATATATTTTACTAAATACCAGACAGTGACTCCTGCTGTACAAAGTTGGATTACCAACAGGGTAACGTGGGCCCTGAAGCTCCAGATTCCCAGGATTTACCAAGGTCCCAGGTTCACTGTGTGGCAACTGAATTTTACTTAATTAAAAATTTAAAATGTAATTAATTGCAATTGTGTTGCACACAGATTTTGAGATCAATCTCAAGAAGAGGGTCCAATAGACCACAGACCATGGATGTAGAAGAGGGTCCAATAGACCACAGACCATGGATGTAGAAGAGGGTCCAATAGACCACAGACCATGGCTGTAGAAGAGGGTCCGATAGACCACAGACCATTGATGAAGAAGAGGGTCCAACAGACCACAGACCATGGATGATGAATGATGTCATGCTACTAGCACTACTAGCTACTGGCCGATAGCCGGTTGTTTGGGAACAGAGACATTAATACATCCGTGGTGGATGTATTAACGTCTCTGTTCCCAAACAACCGGCTATCGGCCAGTAGCTAGTAGTGCTAGATACAGGCCTACAGCATACAGCCGATGGGTGAATTATAAGATAATAAAAGTGATGAATTACAGCCAATATATCCATTATTACAGCCAATATATCCATTATTACAGCCGCATACAGCTAGCAGGAAGCTGGCAGAACCAGATATGTCATATGAGCGTGCAGGGCGGTGCGGTCCCGTGGGTCTGATGCATGTTCAGTATGCCGGGGAAAATAACTCTGGATTCAGCTGTTAGTTCATTTTACAACTTTCAGGACATCATGATTTAAATGAGGGCTATTTAAGTGTTCGTACTGGGAAGTTGATCTACCTCAAACGATCCTCTGATTTACAGACGTCTCTTTATACATTCATGGTCATAGACTCATTGAAGTTTTCAGTCCAAAATGGCAGCAGCGCTACCACAGCGCCATCTAGCGGATGTTGTCAAAAAAGCACCAGAGTTTGGTCGCTTTGCTTCTATACTCTTTGGTATTATTCCAGCACAGCAGTACTGGTTGGTCTCTGGGTATCGGAGCATTTAACAAGGCTGCCGTGTATGTACTCTGCTCATGACCACTGTACCTAAAGAAATGGTTTGCGCTGTGACTTCTGTGCTGTGGCGTCATCTTTACCGTAGAGACATTTGAGTGATATCTATCTTCATCTAGAGACACAACAGGTTAATCTAAGCTTGGGGCTGTACCATGTGATAGGACCGACTGATATTCAGCTTTTAATAAACTGCAGAGCTGGGCAAGGAGCTAAAAAGGTATGACAACAATATTTAGAGAACCAAACTGATCACGCCATCTTTCCCCTGATACTTTTGAGTGCTGGCCCTTAAAACAACTACAACACCCAGTCATCATCAGGTCACATGCTTTCGGCCTGATCTAGTGTTCATTGAAAACAAAGCAGCAAGCAAGTTCATACTTCAGTTCACCACTTTTGTGGGGTGCAAAGAGGCACATGGCCTCCAGGGGGCACTAGTGCAGCTTGTTTCTTTGCTGGTGCCTGGTGACAAGCTCATTTCCCTGTGAGTGCTTAGACCTTTGATACTGTAAATTGTGTCTCCACACGTGCAGTCATGAGACCTAAACCCATCTGATATGAAGTGTCCTCTCTTCCAGCTCAGCACTTCCTAAAATGTAGCATGTACGTGGGATTGAGGAGAGCCCAGAGGCCAGGCAATGGCGGCCATGTTTTTTTTGTCTTTAAAAGGATACAATGAGGTCTAAGGAGAGGGTGCCAAGGCTGCCGACGAGCCAGGGCAGGTGATGGATCAGGTAGCTTCTCTCGCCCTGTCCCTTATCAGGGTTCTTCAGCAGGACACTCAGTCCGTATGTGGTGTTTCCCAGGATGACCAGCGCGAACAAGAAGTAAGACACTCCCTCTGTCGACTTCCTCTTGAACTTTGGGGAGCAATGAGAGGACGGGAGGGGAAATGGGAAGAACACAAACACAAATAAGGAATAGAAGAGTTTTTACACAACCACTATGTATTTTTTTCATGCGGCACCTACTCATCTGATTTATCTTCAACAATATCTGTCAGTTTAAATATGGAAATATTTGAATTAATGCACGTTTTGCACAATACTCATTGGGTACCCGTGGATACCTGACCCGATATAGGACTGTGTTTTCCACCTCGATACCAAACTATCTGAATTGTATTGTTTAGAACGTGTTGTACTGGATGTACTTTTACCAACATTAGTGTAATGAGAAAATGAGTGGAATTAGAAAACAAAAACTGTAACAATTATAATTTTAAAGTGTGCAATATACAGTGATGCTGAACTAATATTGAGGATGCTTAATCTAATCATCATTATTATCTATTTGTTATTAGTATTATCATAAGTATTAGTATTAGTTAGGGCTGTCAAAGTTAACGTGATAATAACACACTAATACAAATTCGTTTTAACGTCACTAATTTGTTTAATTTTAAAACTGAGCCCACTACAACTGAAAAATTGCAAGTTGCATTAATGCGTTAGAGTGAAGTTACTGGTATCGTATGAAACTAGAACACCCAAGGAATCCATTGGTACCAACCATGTCATACTAGCTTGTAGGGAAGGGTGCTAAATGTTGGTGAGGAAAAACCGTCATGGCCATTTTCAAAGGGGTCCCTTGACCTCTGACCTCCAGATCAGTGAATGTAAATGGGTTCTATGGGTACCCACGAGTCTCCCCTTTACAGACATGCCCACTTTATGATAATCACATGCAGTTTGGGGCAAGTCATAGTCAAGTCAGCACACTGACACACTGACAGCTGTTGTTGCCTGTTGGGCTGCAGTTTGCCATGTTATGATGTGAGCATATTGTTTTATGCTAAATGCAGTACCTGTGAGGGTTTCTGGATAATATCTGTCATTTGTTTGTGTTGTTTTTTTGTTGATTTTTTAAACTCTTTTTATTTGAGAACAAAAAACATCATCAAGTCATCATGGGTGTTACAATGTCAGCTCACAGAACATTTTTTTAAATACATCTTGATATACAATGTCACACTTTACTCAATGGTGTAAATACACAATCCATTTTTCCCAGTACGATACTTTTTTCCAATTTAAGCCTTAAAATAGATGCGAGTCTTTCCATACAATATATTTCATTTATAATACCCCGCCATTGGTCTAATGTTGGAGGATCAGTCTGCAACCACTTTCCAGTTATAGCTAATTTACTACTTGCCAAGAGAAATATGTATCTTTGTGTAAAACAATCTCTGGTATTTTTCTCAAGTATAGTGTAATGAATGAGTACTTTAACTTTATTCCCATTATTTAATGGATCTCAGTTGCCCCCTCTTGCCGATATGGTTGTATTTTAGGGCATGCCCCAAAAATATGGAAATGATTAACCCAAGGGGTTCCACATTGCCTACAAAAGAGGCCCCCGCTCTGCGTGCCTGTTTGCAGTGCTGTTCATTTAGGAGTGATGAAAAATCGCACTACATTCATCCATCCAAACTCCCTCCAGGATCCTGAGTTTGTAGTGGTTGCCTGAGTCTCACATATCTCTGTCCAGTCCTCCTCTGTTATTTGTGAATCTGACTCTCTCTCCCATTTTT
The DNA here is from genome assembly GCF_043250625.1 of Sebastes fasciatus. NCBI lineage: Eukaryota > Metazoa > Chordata > Actinopteri > Perciformes > Sebastidae > Sebastes > Sebastes fasciatus. The sequence continues at coordinate 172,394 of NC_133802.1, forward strand.
GTTTAATGTAGTTTGTGGAGTGCTTCTTAGAGTCTTGTATAATTCCATATAGTTTTGAAACCAACTGTTTATTTCTCTCTTGTTGTTGATTGATTTCCAATAATAAGTATATACATATTTTTGTATAAAGCAGTATATTTGCCCACTCCCATTGATAAGAGGATTAAATACTTGACAAATCTCCCTTTAAGGTACATTTTGAACAGATAAAAAATGTGTGATTAATTTGCGATTAACTATTTTAATCGACTGACAGCCCTAATTATTATCCATTTGTTATTAGTATTAGCATAAGTATAAGTATCAGTTAATGTCTACCACCTTCAGTATGCAGCCAATAAGGAATCTAAACTTTGTCATACTCACATTAGTGTACATCTGGGGAAGTCTGGAACAGAGGTAGAGAACTGACGACACTGAGCCGATGGAGAAACCAATAATCTCTTTAGGGGTAAAAGCCTGAAGCGACAGAGAGCCAGACACAACAACATTACACCAGCAAAAAAAAAAGCCAGACACAACTACAAACACCACCCTCAGGTCTATAATCCAACAAACAAATATGACTCACCTTGATAGTACTAGGGTCAGAGGTTGCAAGCAAGGCGCGACTTCTGAACCCAGAAGGAATAACTTCCTGTTGGGCACCTAACCCGGGGAGGTGGGCGAGGCTTGTGGTGAGGCCCAGGACATAGGCTACACCCACTGCATGCAAAACCCTCCTGCCTGGGGAAGAGACAACACCTGAGTTCAACATAGACACTGGGAAAGACATTTTGGCTACGTTCAAAATCGCATACTTTTTATTTTTACTTTTAGTACATACTGCAGCTGCCCAAAGTACTTACAGTTCCATGCAGTACGCATACAATTGGGACATACTACTTCATCATAACATTGCACCTTGAACTTTGACCCTCTTGCTCATATATGCACTGTGCAGAGGATTGTGGGTCAGAATTGCCAGAAAAGCATGCGACTGGGTGCAGTAGGACATCCTGGTATTTTTGGCACACTGCATTTGACCTATTATGTATTGGGACATACAACATTTTTTTGGCATACTAAATACAGTAATATGGTAGTATGGGTATCGGCACGCACAGCTAAGCACATTCCTCCAGACAAGGGTGTCTGTGTCAAAGGTCACCAGTAAGGGAACAAACGCCACAGCAACATGAGGCATGTGATGACATCATGACAGGGTACAGCGATTACCTTCTTCCTCTGTCTGGACTAGTGTTGGATCATTATTCATCAGTACTGATATGAGACACTTGTTCGTGTAGTAGACTATTGCTACAGTTTTACAGTTGGGGATACAATACATGTCAGGGATTATTTCTGTTCCATATGTTAAGAAAGTCCTGTGTGTAGCACACCAAATGAGGCACTAGGATTCAAATAAGGCTCAAAACAAGAACTTGGTTCTTATATTGTGCATTTGGAAAATTGAGTTATGAAAAAAAAACACTCACTTTCTGCTATTCTGTTCCTCGTCATGTAGTACAAGTACATGGTCAGCATCGCCAAGTCAGCTATAACGTAATAAACGGCTGTATATGTCTGGATGACAAGGAGAAAGACACATGTATACAGGTCATGATTTTTTTCTTCTATACACAAATAAAGTCATTGTAATTGATCATATACGTCACTGATAAAATTTGACAGTTTGTTTGCTTTATTGGTCATATTATTATTAAAAAATATATATATTTGTTTCTTTCAGTGAAAAAGAATTTTAATTTTTTTATGATCATTGCTTTTGACATTTTATAGACTAAAGAATTTATCAAAAACATTGATTTATAGCTTAATTGATAATCAAACTGATAGTTACAGCCCTAATCTGTCGTGGGAAACACCCTTACACTGAGAAAATCATTATATCACTAAAAGTTACCTGAAGAGGAAGCTGGTCTGCCAAGAAGGAGCCCACCAGATTGCAGGTGTCACCTCCCAACCACAGCAGCAGAAACCAAATAGAGAGGGCGCTGTCCATATTCCCTGTTTTACATGAGCTGTAGTACTGTCTGCAATCACAAACAACAGACAGAATTAGACATGATGTTTAGATAAAAGAACACTTCCTCTGAGAGCCACAGACACCAACACAAACACTTACGGAAGTGATGACACCATGAAGCAGAGGATGGACAGGAGGCCTAGGTAGATGCTGGCCATATCCCTCGCATCCTGGGCACATTCCCCGAGCCCTTCCCAAACCCATTTGGACCCATTCGGGCACAATGAAGTGAAGTTTCCTTGAGTGGTCAATCCAAAGGCGCCCCGCGTAAGGACTCCGTCTGTCCTCATATTCTGCTGGAGAAAAAGGCTCTGTAAATATCCAGCATATTAACAAATAACACCCATATTCTACATCTTCTCTTCTAGTTACATAGCAAGCCTACAAACACTGTTTACACACTGCTTCCAAGAGAGCATACAAAAGAATGTGGCAAAAATATCTCCACATATCGAACCATATGGCACAGATGGGAAGTTTTCAGAGCTTCGTCACACACTCAATCAGCCATAAAAACACCAAAGACAACAACACATTAATACACCAAAGACAACAACACATTAAAACACCAAAGACAACAACACATTAATACACCAAAGACAACAACACATTAAAACACCAAAGACACCAGCACATTAAAACACCAGCGACAACAACACATTAAAACACCAGCGACAACACATTAAAACACCACGACAACACATAAAAACACCAGCGACAACAACACATTAAAACACCAGCGACAACAACACATTAAAACACCAAAGACAACAACACATTAAAACACCAAAGACAACACATTAAAACACCAAAGACAACACATTAAAACACCAACGACAACAACACATTAAAACACCAAAGACAACAACACATTAAAACACCAAAGACAACACATTAAAACACCATAGACAACACATTAAAACACCAAAGACAACACATTAAAACACCAAAGACAACACATTAAAACACCAAAGACAACACATTAAAACACCAAAGACAACAACACATTAATACACCAAAGACAACAACACATTAATACACCAAAGACAACAACACATTAATACACCAAAGACAACAACACATTAATACACCAAAGACAACAACACATTAATACACCAAAGACAACAACACATTAAAACACCAAAGACAACACATTAAAACACCAAAGACAACACATTAAAACACCAAAGACAACAACACATTAAAACACCAAAGACAACAACACATTAAAACACCAAAGACAACAACACATTAAAACACCAAAGACAACAACACATTAAAACACCAAAGACAACACATTAAAACACCAGAGACAACACATTAAAACACCAGAGACAACAACACATTAAAACACCAAAGACAACACATTAAAACACCAAAGACAACACATTAAAACACCAAAGACAACAACACATTAAAACACCAAAGACAACACATTAAAACACCAAAGACAACACATTAAAACACCAGACAACACATTAAAACACCAAAGACAACAACACATTAAAACACCAAAGACAACAACACATTAAAACACCAAAGACAACAACACATTAAAACACCAAAGACAACAACACATTAAAACACCAAAGACAACAACACATTAAAACACCAAAGACAACACATTAAAACACCAAAGACAACACATTAAAACACCAAAGACAACACATTAAAACACCAAAGACAACACATTAAAACACCAAAGACAACACATTAAAACACCAAAGACAACAACACATTAAAACACCAAAGACAACAACACATTAAAACACCAAAGACAACAACACATTAAAACACCAAAGACAACAACACATTAAAACACCAAAGACAACAACACATTAAAACACCAAAGACAACAACACATTAAAACACCAGAGACAACAACACATTAAAACACCAGAGACAACAACACATTAAAACACCAAAGACAACACATTAAAACACCAAAGACAACAACACATTAAAACACCAAAGACAACAACACATTAAAACACCAAAGACAACACATTAAAACACCAAAGACAACAACACATTAATACACCAAAGACAACAACACATTAATACACCAAAGACAACAACACATTAATACACCAAAGACAACAACACATTAAAACACCAAAGACAACAACACATTAAAACACCAAAGACAACAACACATTAAAACACCAGAGACAACAACACATTAAAACATCAGAGACAACAACACATTAAAACACCAAAGACAACAACACATTAAAACACCAAAGACAACAACACATTAAAACACCAAAGACAACAACACATTAAAACACAAAAGACAACAACACATTAAAACACCAAAGACAACACATTAAAACACCAAAGACAACAACACATTAAAACACCAAAGACAACAACACATTAAAACACCAGCGACAACAACACATTAAAACACCAGCGACAACAACACATTAAAACACCAGAGACAACAACACATTAAAACATCAGAGACAACAACACATTAAAACACCAAAGACAACAACACATTAAAACACCAAAGACAACAACACATTAAAACACCAAAGACAACAACACATTAAAACACCAAAGACAACAACACATTAAAACACCAAAGACAACAACACATTAAAACACCAAAGACAACAACACATTAAAACACCAAAGACAACAACACATTAAAACATCAGAGACAACAACACATTAAAACACCAAAGACAACAACACATTAAAACACCAGAGACAACAACACATTAAAACACCAAAGACAACACATTAAAACACCAAAGACAACAACACATTAATACACCAAAGACAACAACACATTAAAACACCAAAGACAACAACACATTAAAACACCAAAGACAACACATTAAAACACCAAAGACAACACATTAAAACACCAAAGACAACACATTAAAACACCAAAGACAACAACACATTAATACACCAAAGACAACAACACATTAATACACCAAAGACAACAACACATTAAAACACCAAAGACAACACATTAAAACACCAGACAACAACACATTAAAACACCAGAGACAACAACACATTAAAACACCAGAGACAACAACACATTAAAACATCAGAGACAACAACACATTAAAACACCAAAGACAACAACACATTAAAACACCAAAGACAACAACACATTAAAACACCAAAGACAACAACACATTAAAACACCAAAGACAACAACACATTAAAACACAAAAGACAACAACACATTAAAACACAAAAGACAACAACACATTAAAACACCAAAGACAACAACACATTAAAACACCAAAGACAACAACACATTAAAACACCAAAGACAACAACACATTAAAACACCAAAGACAACACATTAAAACACCAAAGACAACAACACATTAATACACCAAAGACAACAACACATTAAAACACCAAAGACAACAACACATTAAAACACCAGCGACAACAACACATTAAAACACCAGCGACAACAACACATTAAAACACCAAAGACAACAACACATTAAAACACCAAAGACAACACATTAAAACATCAGAGACAACAACACATTAAAACACCAAAGACAACACATTAAAACACCAAAGACAACAACACATTAAAACACCAAAGACAACAACACATTAAAACACCAAAGACAACAACACATTAAAACACCAAAGACAACACATTAAAACACCAAAGACAACAACACATTAAAACACCAAAGACAACACATTAAAACACCAAAGACAACACATTAAAACACCAAAGACAACAACACATTAAAACACCAAAGACAACAACACATTAAAACACCAAAGACAACACATTAAAACACCAAAGACAACAACACATTAAAACACCAAAGACAACACATTAAAACACCAAAGACAACACATTAAAACACCAAAGACAACAACACATACACTCGAGATAATACCGAGTTCCAGTTAACAGTTAACACGGAACAACATCAGAACAGCCCGTTTAGATCCACATTCTGCTGGTACAGTTCAATACAGTGGTGCTATGTGTGGCTACAATTATACATTAGGAAAAGCTAGAAAACAGACATTTAGTTTTTTCACCAAAATAAAACACACTTATCAGAAACCACAGGATAACTGTTAGCTACTAACTACAGCTAGCTAATAACCGACAGCTGGTCTCGCCTGTGGCTTTTAACAACATACCACACTGGAAATGAATAAAAGCCAGTGATCTTGCCTGTGTGGCCGCTGACATGGCGGTAAAGTGTTTAACAGAACAATGAATAAAAGCCAGTGATCTTGCCTGTGTGGCTGCTGACATGGCGGTAGAGTCCTCAGACCAGAACAACAACTTCTCAGAGACTGAAGAGGCAACACGGAAGCAATAAAGCAGCTAGGTCTGTGTCCATGATCTGATTAGTCGTTAGGCTGAAACGTCACTGCAAGGCTCATCAAAATTGGCACGTGACTAGCGGCTCGTGAGCTCCAATACAAACCAGCCAGGACTTCAAAATAAAAGTCTAATCTGGGTCGGGCTCCAGGAATGTATATTTCGTCCATTTAATAAGAATTATATCCCTCGTCATGGGTTGGAAATGTGTGACAGACATCCCTCCGAGTTGTTTAAACTACATTTTAACACAAGAACATAAAAGGAGAGTATGAGGGTAAGACTGGCAAGAAAAAACACATTTTCTCTTTTTGCATCGGTTATTCTTCTATCGGTTAATCTACTGCACATCATGATAATCAGAACATTGTGTCTCATAGAACAAAACGACTGTATTTGATCTCTCAAAAACATCTTTCTTTCCCTTTCAGGATTGTTGTTTTTGTTTTTGAAGGTCGATGAACAAATGATCACTACTGTGATTCACAACGTTCAGGATCAACCTCAGTGAGACTGGTCGACACATTTGTTAATGCTGTGTAACAAGCTAACGGTCTGCTTTCATGTTAATGTGACTTATCTGTAGAACTGGGCCAACTTAACCATGCCGATTTGATGTTCCAGGGCTCACACATTTCACATACTCTCATCACATATCTACAAGCCTTGTTAAATTGGATTATTTCGCTGCACATGGTAATTCAGTCATTAGTCCGGAGTCGCCATTAGCCCTGAGGCCTCCTGCATTCTTCAACCAGCTTTGCATTTTAGTGTGCAGTCGTGAAAAACAATACACCTAGAATACCAGGTCCATGTGGGGAAATCCGCTGTAAAAAAAGGGCTTGTATGCAAATATTCACTCAGTGAACTTTGGAGAGGTTACTAGGCTTTAAGTCATTTAACAATGACACTTCTTCTCTTCTGTTCTATGCAGAGATGATGAGATGGCTAATTGTCGTTTATCACAATACAACAGAGGTTACTTGTTTAATCAGAACGACTGGTCCTGGTTTGATCTCTTCAAGATAACGATTGTCAAGAGAAAACCTCCTACCTGGAAGACTGGACACTTTGAATGAAAAAGAAAAGAGGATTCCACCACGACCTGTTTCTGAAGTTTCTGAGGTGATTCACAATATGTCAGCAGACAGTTAGTCAGCCTGACTGACTCAGCACCTCAGACCGCTGATGTCAGCTGATGTCAGCTGCTGCGGTTTGATGCTCAGGTCTGTCGTCACGTGCTTCCCGTATACTGACTCGGACCTGTGGCTTCTTTAATGGGTCAAAATGCTTAGAACCAGGGCCGGTTCGAGCCCTTTTGGTGCCCTAGACGAAATTTGGATTTCACCGACACCCTCAAAATTAAGATTTTTATGAAAATAAAAATGGTCTTAAAAACCATTGTGATGCCTATTGTGTGTTGCGGTTTACGGGACCTCGTAAATCGCAACACTCATCAGACATCAAAATGGTTATAAGACCAAAATTAAGATTTTTAGTCTCATAAATAACTGTATTTATTTTAATATTAATAAACAATTGGTCCCTGATATTGTTGGCTTAAAAGTGTTTATAGTCAGTTCCACTACAACAAGAGTTACAGGGGTGAAGTCTATCTCTTTCTTTCTCCTTATTTCTTGATTTGTTCATTTGTTAGCTCAATGCAGAGAATGAGGAAGGGCTCCCAGAAGGTGGCCCCCTCGGGGACCGTCTATATGTCCTATGCCTTAAGCAGGCCCTGCTTATAACAACACAAAGAAGGGACTGAAATTGGCAATGCAGAAGCCGAGGCTGCGATATTTTATGGAGTCAATGCCGACTTCTTCTTATCATAGAGCCATAAGCCATCGCAACATTTAGTTAATGTGCACCACAAAGTTGAACAAACTTCCAGAGGATTACACTGGCACTAACTTTGACCACCTTTAAATCCGGGTTAAAATCTCCTATAATCAGCATTACCTTTGACTGAATCTTAAATATTCTCAATGAACCAACTTGCCATACTCTTTTAATTAGCATATTAAAGCAGCAGTTGGCAGAATATTTTTGGCATCGTTGGGCAAAAAATTCATAACCTTTCAGCATATTGTAAATCAAGTGTTCTGAGAGAAAACTAGACCTCTGCACCTCCTCATGGCTCTGTTTTCAGGCTTTAGAACATCTAACCTGTGATGGGAGACTTTGACCAATCACAGGTCATTTTAGAGAGAGAGCGTTCCTATTGGCTGTTCATTCAACGGAGGCAGCTGTCAATCACTCCCAAACTCTGATCAAACAGTCAAACTAGGCAGTACTGATCCAATATGAATTAATATTCTGTTACTGTAATGTAATACTGTAATTTCTCACATAAAATGTTTTCAGAAACATCTTGTAGTGTACTGTTTAGCTGTAAAATGAGAGTTTGCTCTGGCTGGTGGGCGGTGCTTGGTATTTCCCCAACTGATCTCAACATGGCGGCCGGGTCATTAACTTTCTCATTTTACAGCTGAACAGTGCACTACAAGATGATTCTGAAAACGTGAGGAGAGAAATAGTCATTACAGTAACAGAATAATAATTCATATTTAATCAGCGCTGCCTAGTTTGACCGTTTGATCGGAGTTCACGAGTGATTGCTGCTCAGAGACGGCAAATTGCCTTTGTGTATGAAATGTGTTCTAGAAATAAACTTGCCTTGCCTGATGTTACCAGTAACTTCTGTAGTTTTCCTGCTGTGCTGGTGACAGTGAGGTCTGTGGATTATCCAAAGTGAAGGGGACACTATTTCTGTAAACACAGGTAGCTGTTAAGATTGCAAGAATTACTATTGAGATTCCATCCACCCTCAATTGTATTGTGGTGGAGGCAGTCATTTTGAAGACAGGATTCTTGAAACCAGGATTCTTGAAACCTGGAGAAATTAAACCAAAATGATGTACATGGCAACACCAAACCTACTCCACACCACACACTTTCTTTGATATATTTCAAGAACAGGTTTTATTGATGACGCACCCAAACATCTATACTGTAGGAATACCTTCAGTGGGCTAGATTCTCTTATTTACATAACGTTTCCACAAAGTCATACAAATACTTGGTTTCATGTCAAAGTATAGATATAATACATTAAGAACTGGGCACAGGGGATTCAAATGTCTTATAAAGCAACTGTCACAACAAATCTACAAATGAAAATGGATAGAAAAGAAAGGGAGCAATCATTAACTTAACTACTGCAAAACAAGTCCTACTTCAAAATCTGTACAAGCGAGCTCGAGTGTCCATGAAATAAGGAGGGAATGCAGCTTTTCTATGTTTCTGTCCTCCAGAGTTCTGATAAAGGCAGATGTCTAATGTAGTTGACAGTAATTCTTTGAAAAGGCAAGGATGAGATAAACCAAGCGGTTTGTACAGCGGCTCTCGTCCTTTTTGTCTGCTGCCTCAAACAAAGGAGAAGTGTTTGACGTGAGGAAGACAGTTTTTCACTTCTCTTGTTTCTTTTGTGGTTGCTTCTCACTTGATGTGGACCAATTTCTCATCAATTTTTAACCGCTTGCGTCTGGGCTGTAAGAAGTCGTCCTCAGAGTCGTCCGAGTCCTCCTCCTTTTCCTTTGTGTCCGGGCACTCGGTTTCAGGTGTTTCAGGGGTTTCGGGGAAGCTCTCGCCTGGGAACATCTCCAGCAACTTCTCCTCAAAGTACAGGCTTACTGCCTTGCCAGATATCGCCATCTCTGATCCCACCTGCCGAAGGAGGAGGAGAGGGTGGGAGAAGAAGAGGGTGAAGAGTGATATGGAGGCAGTAAGTGGTGAGAGTACCATTAAGCAGGAGAAATGAATGGGTTGAAGCAGGGAGGAGGAAGAGGAGAATGAGGAGACAAATTAGATGTGGTTAAGACCCCTGGTGGTAGGCTGGCCCCGGCTCAACTTTGCTGTACAGAGCAGAGATATCCTGCCGCCCTGTCCCACTGTGGCTCCATGACACATTTCCACATTTCAATAAGGCTGCTTTCAAATACTTCCATATGGTTTAAGAGTCATGAATCAACCATTAGGGCAAAATTAAAGCACCTGCAGTTTTAAAAGGTTGTTGAAAACTGGTTGTTCAATACCAGTTAGAACAACATGAACATTTAAAATACTTTTAATACCACTTATACATAAAAAAAATAAAAGAAATTCTGTAGATGTCACATGAAAAGAAAAGCCTTAATGCCTTTCCAACATCCACTGACGTCCCTGCTTTCTCAACAGACAACACACCAACAAACTAAAAACATACAATAAATAAATATTCATTTAACAAAGTGTTCCCACCACGACTGTTTGGAGCTTTTCAGATTACCTACGTTTATAGTTCAGGGGTCTCAAACTACAACCAGCCTCGCTATGAGAGAACGACCTGTGGCCCCCAAGTAAATCAATTTGAGACCCCCGATTCTGTGTGTTTGGTCAGCTATCTTAACTCTACTGGCAATAAATGACACCACAGCCACTCAAAATGAAGTCTGGACTGTTGCTCATGTGCAGCGATTTGCTTAAAAACATCATGAACCAAAACTGTTAGGGGCCATGCAAGCCATAAATCATTTTGGGGCCTCTCACCTGCAAATACTTTTAACATTAATTTACACTTAACTTTCAAAACACATTTTCACTCGCATAACTATACATTTTTAGAGATGTTCCGATACCATTTTTTCCTTACAGATGCCGATTCCAATACCTGAACTTGCGGTATCGGCCCATACTGACTACCGATCCGATACCAGCGTGATAAGAAAAAAATATATATATAGTTATCATTATTATTATTTAACAACTGTTTACTACTGACTATGTATGGATGTGATATGATTACTATCTTTGCTGTATGACCTGGCTCAGGTTGAACCCTTAAAACATGAACAAATGCATACAGTTTTACTTATTGGATTTTCCACTTTTAAATATTGCCAAATGGCTGACATTTTCCTCGCTCTGACTACCGTTACCCTCTACACTGTTGTTGTTTGCTATCATCACCTGACAAACTAGCTCTTCCTCGCTGCTCTAAAACAGTAGCAGCCAGTGGCAGCCATGATCCATCCAGGGCGACAGCACAGTGAAGGCTGCTGTTTTGGAGCAGCTAAGAACAGAATTCTGGTTAAACAAGTTCATTTTTCTTCTGGGTTAATAAATGATGGTATTGGATCGGTGCATAGACTGACATACTCGCCGATACCTGATCCCGAATTTTGGGCTGTATCAGCATTTCCGATACTGGTATCGGAACAACTCTAAACATCTTCACTTCTACATATCTGTATACTTTGCTTTCACATTAAAGAGGAACTCAACACCCCCTGAAAATCTCGTATTTGCTGACCTCCAGTGGTTTAACTTTTCACTTTGCTGCAGTAAAAGTATAAGTGGTTACAGGTTGAACAGAGTACACATGTGAGCACAGCCAACCATACCCATCAGTGATGCTGGGTGTGGTCAGAGGTGAAACAGTCTCCAACTAGAGGGCAGCAAAACACTGCTTTTCAGCCTGGTGTTAAGTCACTCCAATGTATTGTGTAGAAATATATGTATACTGTATATACACATAGCATTATACTCTCACATAACCGTTCATTCTCATCTTACATAAATTGATTCTTTATATTAAAGGGTTCTATATACAGGGTTCCAGAGCATTAATTAGCAGCAAACGACCGTTTGCTATGTAAAGATATAGAGGCGTAATGTCTACCTGAGCAGAGAATGAAGTTGCTCTCCCTCTGTGTGTGTTGTAATCCGAGCTTCTCTGTGCTTTGTTTACGTAGCCGGGCCAGCTGCGCATGCATTTTAATGCATGTTAGTGCATTGTGAGTCTTTCTGTTGTGCCCTATGTCCATTGGTTCTGCACTGCACTATGCTCATACAGCGGTTACCACTGATATCCCCTCTCCTCCATCCCGACCCACCCATGAGTTTGTGGTTCGTATAGCGTTTTGTCCGACCACGCACAGCTGGCCAAACACGACGTTAAGTGGATCCGAAAGTTGCTTCGTCTGTTTTCTGAAAGTTACAGAAATGGGCAGGCACAGACCCTCCAGATCCAATGGCAGAAAGGTGTGGAGGGAGGAGATATATTCAAAGCTATCCAACAAGAAGTGCTGATGGAGTATACCTGTCCCTTAAATTGACTGCTTTCAAGATCTCTGAAGTAAATATAACCAAATATCAAGACTTTTTCAACACCTCCAGACCCTGTAACCTATCATACCATTCTTACCACCTCGCTTTAAGACTAAATGGAAAGAAATGGAATCCATTTTCAGCCTTTTTATGCATCATTTCTATAGTTGGAAACTATATGACTGCCCCAAGTCTGATGTTCACGAATTCTTGATGCTAAGATGAAGGGCAAAAACATTCATTGGAGCCTCAGTGGGAGGAGACAGGACATCTGTTCTCCATTAGAAACGGCTTACCTGCGTATTAATCTGTTTCTCCTCATCATAAACCTGGATTATTCGAGACATCTAAAAAGGGGCAATAACATTACAACAAACACAGTGAAGCAGCAGGGGGGAAGAAAATATTTCACAGCACAGGCAGGTTAAATAATAACAGATCAGAAATCTGTTTACAGTCTACTGTGCTCAAGCAGAAGCCTAAACTGTTACTGCAGAAATGAACAGCAAGTAAAGTCTGCACTCTGTCTGTTGTTCTTTTTAAGTCTACTTAGTCACAAAGGCTACAGGAAACTACAGGGAACATGATACTTTTAGTTCATCTCTAGTTTATAATCTATGCTTATTAACTGGGGAAAAAAAGTTCAGAAACTTGTGTTTGGTGGATTATTTCTCTGTTGTTCCAATGCTAATGGTCATTGTATTTTACATGGTTGGAAAGCCTGTTTATTTACCTTCATAATGATGTCCAACTTGTAAGCAGCACAGCTGATTATGTGGGTAGTGCCCAAGAAAAATGTTCCAAAATGCTCCGTCAATGGTAAACAGTGTATTCTCTTGTTGGTGTTGACTCTTGTTTTGAGTTGTTTGGTGGATTGGATGATTGAACTCTCTATCAGTAACAAGGAACAAACAAGACATATTGGCTATTTTACACTTTATTCATTTAATCCACCGTCAGGAGCCTCAGTAGCGGTGGAAGATCCATACACAGCCACAACAGCCTGGCACCTCCTCCTCATACTGGTCACCAACCTGGTCACACGTTGCTGTGGGATGGCGTTCCATTCCTCAACCAGGATTCGTTGCAGGTCAGCCAGCGTGGTTGTGTTGGTCACTCTGACACGTACAGCACGCCCAAGCTGATCCCACAAGTGTTGAATTGGGTTGAGGTGTGGACTCTTGGCAGGCCGTTCCATTCTATCTACTCCCACATTGTGGAGGTAGTCTGTGATAACCCTGGCTCTGTGGGGGCGAGCGTTGTTTCTTGGCGGATGAAGTTAGGTCCCAGATTGTGGAGATATGGGATCGCCACTGGCTGCAGAATCTCATCCCGATATCTCACTGCATTGAGATGGCCTTCAATGATGACAAGCCTTGTTTTGCCAGTGAGGGAGATGCCCCGCCCCCGCCCCCCGCCCCCCCACCCCACCCCACCCCACATGTTCAGGTTCCATTGTCTGTGTTGTCGACACCAGCGCAAATGGGCCTGACGGTGAAGGGCAGTCATTGCAGGCTTTCTGGTAGCCTTATGAGAATACACTGTTTACCATTGGCAGAGCATTTTGGAACATTTTTTCTTGGGCACTAATCACATAATCAGCTGTGCTGCTCATCCCACAAATGCATGATCCTTACAAGTTGGACATCATTGTGAAGGTAAATAAACAGGCTTTCCAACGATGTAAAATACAATGACCATTAGCATTGTAACAACAGAGAAATAAACAAACAAACACAAGTTTCCGAACTTTTTTCCCCCCCAGTTTATTTATTTATATATATATGTATATATATATATATATATATACATATATTTATATATATATACATATATATATAAATAAATATATAAATAAATATATATATATATATATATATATATATATTTTTTTTTTACAGACAGATTTCCTGTTTTACCAAATGTCAGTTCTGTCTTTGATTTTTCTTCACCACTTATGTGTAAACAAATGCATTATTTAAGGTTCTATATGTTGATAGTATGTGTCAAGAAAGTTGCCTTTACAACTGATATAAGCACAGAAAAGAATCAATCATAGATTATGTAAATGTAGCCGACTGAAAATAGTTTATTCTTGAAGAAAGTATTTTCCGGGAATGCTATCAACGTCATCAAAGACTTCAATTAACTGCCCCTTTAAGTACTGCTGCTCTCCAAAGCTCTCCAGAAAAACCTCTGATTGCCTTTGAGAAATAGAATTTCCATTATGTGTTTTTGTTTTGTTTTTTTAAGTCGATAAATAGATTTATAGGCAGATTTTTCTGGAGAGAGACAGCATTTCTTAGTTGAAATTCACATTTTGTTGGTACTAGTTCATCAGTTCAACATTTTCTAATACTCATACCAAGAAATATTACATTTCTGTTGTGTATATGCTAGGTGGACACAGGTTCTCATGAAATAACTGTTCTAAATGTCTGAAGAAGTACCTGAAGGCACTTTCTGTTATTAAAGAGAAACTGGTTCTTTAATTATACAAATTCAAATGGTTGTAATAAGAATTGTTTGAGCCTCCAGCTCTCGAAGATTTAACTATTGTTACATTTTCAAGAGCTGGAGGCTCAAACAATTCTTATTGAGAATTGAGCTTCGATCTATCTTGAAAACCTAGACCTTTATATATGTGTTGCCATGGGTGATGCCCTATATCACCTGAATAATTACATGAGTAATTGCACACTAAATAATAACTTACTAATTACTTAAAGAATTGAGTAATCAAATTACATTACTGTGATGTCTTGCTCAATATCAATAAGTTATGCAAACTAACATGACACCAGATGTATGGAGCATTACCAACATCCTTCTCAGGTGAGAACCCTGCTTGCTGTTCATTTTGTTTCCATAATAATATGGTATGGTATATATGTTGAGGTTGTCCTGCAGCTCAGACCCTTTAACATCAACAAATTAAGTGATGGCTCAGGGAAGTCTGGGTTGTCATTCCAGACTTTGTTCACTTGATAAAACAGAAGCTCCCTCATGTGGTTGGAAAGTGTAGTACATGATCATATACAGTATGCTTATAAAGGATCCTTCTCAGTGACATATCAAGCAAGACTGTGTCTTTACCAGACAGAGAGGGTTCACCAGATCAGAGGCAGTTAAACGGATACCCACAACAAAGAATCAAACTAAATAAATACATCCAAAATATACATTCAAAGAAATTATTTCCCCATATACAAATATGAAATAATCAAGTGACCACAGTGACCCATTAAAAACCAAACTTGTTATTATCATTGTGATGCAGACAGTGTTAACAGGGTTCAGACAGTGTGAAGAGAGCACAGTGAAGCCTCTATACTCCACCCTCCAACAGTCAGTGTTAGTAGTAACCCCTTACCAATGTCAGGCTGTGTTTTCACAGGTTAGACTACTACATTGAGGTGATAATCAATACCTAATACCTGGTATTTTTGGGGCAGGAAAATGGTCATTAGCTTGTGGCAATTCAAACTTCAACTCTAACCAGTCTAACCCTCGTCTGCATGCACACACACAAGCCATTTCCCAAAGCAGGCTCAATACTCATGCTGCTCACCTCATTGTAATTTGCACAGTTGGTGAAGACCAGGCGCATATCGGACACAAACTCCTGGACGGACTGGTAGTACTGGGAGCTCCGTAACTGCAGCCTCCTCTTCACCTTCTTCAGATCCATGGGTTGCTTGATAATCTTGTAGTAGTTCGGCACCTGGTTGAACAAAACTGGTTCAGACAACGTCTAACTATTTCAGAGGATGTTGAAAAGTTTCTATTTGCCTTCAACATGAGAGGCAGAGGACAATGAGGCTTTCGGTTTGGCAGAAACAGAAACTCAGAAATCAGACATCAACTCCCAAAGGCACTGGAATTGAGGTTTAGGTTTGGGGAAATAGTAAACCTTTTTGATGCTTTTGTGTAGGGGTGTAAGAAAATATTGATACACATGAGTATCACGATATTATGTTTTGAGATACTGTATTGATTCTCCAAAACGCTGAGGCGGACCGCTATTCTGTCTTTTGAAGGTTATAGCTCAGTTTTAAAGCTACAAATCAAAGAAATGTCATCATATGAAACTAAAGAACCTAAGGAATCCTATCGGTACCAATCATGTCATACTAGCTTGTCAAGAAGGAAGCTAAATAACGCTCCTAAGACACACTGAATTTTGGTGAGGACAAACTGACATGTCCATTTTCAAAAGAGTCCCTTGACCTCTGACCTCCAGATCAGTGAATGTAAATGGGTTCTATGGGTACCCACGAGTCTCCACTTTACAGACATGCCCACTTTATAATAATCACATGCCGTTTTGGGCAAAAACCAAGTAGTTTTTTGCATGCAGTACAAATGTGTTATTTTCTCCTATTCTAAAAAGCTGTATTTTAATATTTCTGTATACTGGGGTCCCTAAACAGTCTTAGAATTACATAACTTGGGTGTGATTGTAAAGCTGAGACTTTTGTGGGACCAGATACTTTTAGGGCAGTAAACAAGAATGAACAAGAGGAGGGATAACCTGAGCAATTCCAAGAAGGTTCTTTGCACCTATAGTGCTGCTAGGTGACCCCCCTATTTATTTCTAAGATGTTTTTTTGTGTCTTTATTTGATAGCTTGACAGAAGAGACAGACAGGAAATGTGGAGTGAGAGTACGGGGTAAAACATGCAAGAAAGGCCTCAGGCCGTAACCGAACCAGGGATGACGAGGCCACATGGCGTGTGCCCCTGACCACCAGGCCACAGGGACACCCTCCTAAACAGTAATCAAAAATAAGAATGTCTTGTCAATGTTGCACTAAAGGTAAGGGAGCACGGCAAAACCAAATGGGTCAAAAAAAAAGGAGATATTTGTGAAAAACAAAAAAAGCTTCATAAAGTTCAACGACTACAACATTTTCCATTTGCCCCCAGCACGTGGAGAATACTGCAAATATAAATAACCATAAAATAGTCTCTTCTTTTAACTATTGAAAACTCAAATCAGACTTGATTCTGATTCTGATTTACCAACGTGAGGGCTATATGAAATTAGGTTCATTTGTACAGCTCTTCAACACAAGCATGTCTCAAAGCATTTTATGAGTTCATAAAATAATTAGCCTACCAAGAGCTAACCAATGAATTATTAACCACAAAGCATAAAAGATAGAATAAAGTATGCAATAAAATAAAACAAGAAACAAATAACAGCACACAGGAAACAAAAAGGCGTGCCAGTTGTTTTCAGTCAATGCATTTCAAAACTGTCCTGGTTTGCAAAAGAGGTAAAACTATCTTGGAATTTTAACCAAAAGTACAGTTGGTTTCATAACTTTTCCACAATATTTTTTTCTTTGTTATTCCAAGTGGCAACCATGTCTATGTAAAACACCACTGTGACAATCTGCGTGCAATCTGTTTGGGGCAGAACAACAACACTTTACTCCTTTGTTTTTATTAGTCCACGTACGTACGTGGACTAATAAAAACAAAGGAGTAAAAATAAACCTTTAGGAAGGAAGGGAATAAGACAAAAGATACAGGACCTGGGCCGTCAGGTAGTGGAACTGGCTGAACTGTGTGTGTGTGTGTGTGTGTGTGTGTGTGTGTGTGTGTGTGTGTGTGTGTGTGTGTGTGTGTGTGTGTGTGTGTGTGTGTGCGTGTGTGCGTGCGTGGCTACTTACAGAGCTAGGAACAGGTTCCCTGAAGCCCACGCTGAGCTCATGACAGAAGATGTGCAGCAGGAGACGTTCACATTTCTACAGAGAGATGCAGAGAGAGTATTAGCTGCCTTGTACTAAACATGAAGAGGACTTTGAGAGTGTCTTGGCTGTACTGACCCGCTGATCCTCAGGACTCAGGCTCTGCTCTCCTTTGAATTTCTTGCTGTCATCACAGTATTCTATCTCAGGGGTTGTTAGACTCCGGCAAAATGTGCAGAGAAAGTCACCCCTAAGACACAGAAATCACACAGAGGACAGTATGTTAACATGACCTTTCATCTGCGTGCTCAATGAATTGCAGCCAAAGCCAAATGTTGTGGTAATGCGTGATGTGCTTAGACATTATATTTAGACAGAGGTATCTCGCTGCTAGTATGAGCCTGTTACTACAAACCGGATATCAATTTAGTCAATGTCTAAGGGGCCGTACACATGCCGCATTTTTTGCGCCCTCAAATCGGTGGTTGAAATCCAGTTATCTTTGTTTTGACTTTGTTTAGTTTAGTCAGTGAGGCTTTTACTGCTAAATTACTGCAATTCATTATCGTCATTGCAGCGCGCAGGTTTTGGTTGCTTGGTAACGACAGGTGTGACAGGAACGCAACCTCCAAATCACCTTGGATAAAAGTGGCACGGCTGGCGTTTTCTACGCGTTCTTAGAAGCAGCATATGTACAGCCCCTAAAACATGTTCTGGCTTTAATGTAGCATCTCATCCATTCTATTTTGGCTTTTTTCTGCTCTCTTTTTTAACTTTGCAGTTCTTCTTGTGTGCATTTGCGTGTTTCAGTATGAGTGCCGTGGCAGTGTGCAACAGCAACTAAACTGTTGTTATAAAAATACACCACCCAAAAACAAAACCACCTATACTGATCACTTACGTTGGAAAGATTTTTATGGTGGGTACATGGCATTTCATGTGGAACACTTTGGGGCAGCGGTCACAGCACAGCAGGTCACCACCGTTGATACAAACAGCACACCAGTCTTCATTGGGGTCGTCCTCTTTCCCACCAGAATTGCCTGTTCCAGCCGACGCCCCTCCCCCTTTGGTGAGCGGAGCGCCTGCTGTGTTGCTGCTGTTCTCGGAGGATAATGAGGTAGTGGAGGTCATAGTGGAAGTGGAAGAAGAGGCACTGGAGCCATTTAGTCCAGAACAAGATGTCTCAGATTGGGGTTCTGTTTTGATGCGCTCCCCTAAAGCCTTCAGAGCATCTTGGCCGGCAGATACGACTCCCAATACAGGATGGGGGCTGTTCTCTGGACTGCTCATCTGGCGGTTAAACACAGACCAATACATTAGATGGTTTAAACAGTATGATAATCTTCTGAACAATTGTTTTATTTTAACGTATACGTACGAATACGGTCTGTAAGTATGGAGCCCCAGAAGCAATGTCAAAGAATATGTGACATGGAGCAAAGTTTATTTCCTGACTTTTCTTATTTCATCAGTCCTAGCACATGTATAATCTTGTATCTATTTCCCATTTTCTTCCATACTGCAGTCCCATTTTCCATCTTCCTTGTGATCTTCCCAATTTTCTTTAATAATAAGAAGCTCATATCTGAGTATGTCCAAGGCAAAGTTTGATGGATTCTGTCAGAATTCATCCAGTTATCAGGCATATCTATTTTTAGCATACTTTACAATGGACATTTGTCTGTCTTGGGTAAGATCATAAATAACTGAACAATTTTTTCGACAAATGTAATTGTATATGGATGAATTTATACTTGTTGAAGTACTTTTATCACACATTTTAAAGCTAATAGATGAAGAACAGTATTCATACCATGCAGGCACTCCTTCCAGCATCTTTGCCCCGCTCGGTCTTCAGAGAAGAAGCTGGACAACTGTAGCCGTCGTCTGTACCAGGCTCCTGCTTCACCCTCACCTGCTCCCCCGCAGCTCCACCTCCTGGCCCCGCCCTCCCCGCAGAGCTACAGCTTAAACACACACAAAAATTAACCACGCAGAAATGATTAACGTAATTGTTTTAACTCATTAACAACTACAAACCAGTTTACTATTAATTATGACTCCACTTGTTAAGTTCACTGAGACTGCAAGTCTAATAACTGTAGTGACTTCAGTCCATACAGTACGTTGAACACAGGACAAACAAACACTGTGCTTGTTTCATTTGGCCCGTTAGTGTTAAAGCTTCAGTAGTCAGTATATTTTTGGCATCATTGGGCAAAAATTCCATAATAACCTTTCAGCATATTATAATTCAAGTGTTCTGAGAGAAAACTAGACTTCTGCTCCTCCTCATGGCTCTGTTTTCAGGCTTTAGAACATCTAGCCTGTGACGGGAGACTTTGACCAATCACAGGTCATTTCATTGAGAGAGCGTTTCTATTGGCTGTGCTCCAGTCATGTGACCAGATCTTGGCGATCCTTCACCAGATTTCACAATGGCGGCAGGGTCACAAACTTTCTCATTTTACAGCTAAACCGTACACTACAAGATGATTCTGAGAACATCTGAAGAGAGAAATAGACATTACAGTTACAGAATATTGATTCATATTTGATCAGCGCTGACTAGTTTGACCGTTTGGTTGGAGTTTGCGAGTGATTGACAGCCGGCTCTCATAGACAGGACAGCAGACCTCAGATCAGCTCTGACTGCTTGTTTTCCTCCGGTCTGTAAAATCTTGTAGATGCCGTTAGGAGCACCGGAGGACACCAGAGGAACATGATTTTTTCAGGTTACCCGTTTCATGTACTACTGTCACAATATAGCGACCGTTTTCTATATAAAAAAAATATTTGAATCATATTTGCTCTAATCTCGCCTACTTCAGCTTTAATAAAGCAAGACCTAGACCGACACATTCTTTAAGGGGGTTTGGTGATTTCTTGTGTGACAAAGAAGAGTATTGGTGTTACTGTTTAAAGTTAGGCAACTAAAACTTCTTTATTAAGGTTAGGTAAAGATTAGAGTCATTGTTAACTAATAAAATGCTTGTACGAGACAAGGGGTGTCACACTTTCACATCCACCTTCTGTCATTAACCCAGCCACAGGTTTTCAAGCGTCTGGTTTAAGCTGCAACACAGACGGGGTCATGCTCTTAGAACGTTGGCTCCTGCTGTTGCTGAGCATATGCAGCTTGACCAAGTCTCGTCTGTATCGATTGTTGCTTACTTCGATCGTGTCACTCTGACCACTTCATTTTTAGCAGCGTGACTCACTGCTAGAATTAAAAGTTTGGTTAAGTCTTTGGTTAATTTATTGATCCAGTTAATTTGGACTCTGGCGTCTTAATATTTTCTAGAAATGTGTTTTGCTACTAAAATACTTCATATCTTCTTACCTGCCCCTGCTGCCTGTGCTGGACGTGCTTGAAGGTCGTGCTGGTGTGTGGGCATTCGATAGACCTGAAGACAGAAAGGAAAGAGGAAACAGGTGACGACGAAGCAGCAGTGATCATTTCTTATTGTACAAGTACATGAAAGTTTAATTTCTCTAGGGACATAAGATATACACAGTATCTAGGAAGGAGATACAGGATATGATGAAGGGTGGGCAACATTGCCAATATTTTACACTATATACTTCTATAACATGGTAATGGTATATCATGATCATTTTCTGGAAACTGAATTTAAATGGCTTATACATTAAATAATGTTGTTGCTTTTGTCAATCCAGTGAATTATCTGTGTGTAAAAAGTCACATCTGAACATTTGGCAGTGTTTTACAGTTAGAGCCAATGGCAGGCCATTATGAATGTGATTAGAACAAAGAAGGAAATGAAGCAAAAAACATTAAACAGGAAGCTCTGTGCGATGTGAATGGGAGTCCATCTCCCTGAATGTGTGGGTACCTGAAGATCCAGGAGAATGTGTGGACAGTCCAGGTGAGGGGTTCATGTCCAACGAGCCAAGGTGCTGCTGCGTGCTGGCTGTGATGTAGCGAGACAGGAGGTGTCCAAGGTTGCTGGAACCTGCATCCTCCAGCTAGAAAAGCACAGTGGTAGGGAAAATATCAAGAGAGAATCAAGCTACTCAAGAGGTCAATGGATTTTTGTAAAGGAATATATTTAATAGAAACTTGACTCTCAACCACAGGAAAGAACACCAGTCAATAGACATAAGTTGCATCTGAAATTCCAGACTAACATGCTATTTAGTACGCTAAAACAGTATGTGAGATTTTTTTAGTATGTCTGAATCTTTAGTATGAAAACCAAAAGTACGCAAATTGCATACTATTCCTGGTGAAATATTACAGTATGCAAACGCTGGACACTACAGCGGCATAAATATCCCACAATGCAAATGAGGAATGACGACAATGTTCATAACAGACATTGATGCACAGCTCTGTAACGTCAAGAATGCTTCAATTTAAGTGAAAGTATAAGATTTCACTTTGCTAGGCAATAATATAGTGTTTAAATTAGTTCAGACTGTTATTCTCACAAACGGTCATTTTGGCCACATGAGGCGTGCAGTGTCCGACTTTCATGGGAATGCACGACAGCGTGTTCCCCGACGTGCGCTAGGGGGCGAGGGCCCGCTCAACGCTGCTTGCAGCTTTAATTAGGGCCCGAGCACCGACAACGTCGGATCCGAGGACCTATTGTTCTTCTGATTAGGGCCCGAGCACCGACAACGTCGGGTACGAGGACCTATTGTTCTTCTAATGATTATTATTTTTATTGTGTGTCTTTGGGCGGAAAAATTAGGTGCTTGGGCTACTAACAAACGCTTGAAATTTTGCACACACATCAGAAGTGCGTGAAATATATCTTTGATATGGGTTTCATGCTCGGGTGTGACAAATTGGCTCACTAGTGCCCCGTATTGAGTAGCCTTGACGACATGTTTTACCTAGATGTAGGAAATTTGGTAGTTATATGAACCATGTTGAGACGTAAAAAAAAGTCATTTGGAGGTATATCGTAAACCCAACAGGAAGTCGGCCATCTTGAATGTTAGGTTGTCTTTTTACCATTTCCAGGCGCTGTACTTTAACAAACTCCTCCTAGAGATTTAACCTGATCAACTTCAAAATTGGTCATTAGTATCTTAAGACCTTTGTGATGAAAAGTTATCCAAAGATCAAAAAGTTATCGAACTATGTTACCGTGGCATGGCGGCGAAAAGGCTCCTTTCGCCAAAAAACAGGAAGTTGTTGTGACTTCGGCTAATAAAAGTCCCTGTCTAACGACATCCACATGCAAATTTTGGCTCGCAGTCAGAGCGCCACTTAGTGGTAACAGGAAATGTAATGTTTTACATGTTGATGTACTCTGCCTCACAAATTAATCACATCCACCTCAAATTGGGTCAGAAAAGCCTGAAGAACTTGATGATGCTTCCTTTTGAAAATTGAGAATTTTTATTGAACGGTGGCGCCGTGGCGGCATGGTGAATTTTGATTAGTCGCCATGAACAAACAAACCGCTGTAACTCGACTCCAGATGGTCAGTTCTTTTCCAAATTAAAGACGTTTGATGAGCGTCCTGGCATGAAGACATCTACAGTAAAATTTTGACTCATACTCATAACGCCAACTAGTGGCAACAGGAAGTTACAGTCGCTATATCTTGGCATACTTCTCTTAGCAGGTTAACCAGATTCACCTCCAATTTGGTAACAAAAATGGTAAGATAAGTTAACGGAGTTAACTCCACTGTACAAAGTCTGATCTGCCCCAAATTTCTCAGGCATGATAAGAGTCCAGTCCTGAGGACATTTACTTGCAAAAAGACACTCACAGCCCCGCCCCAAAACATTAGCCACGCCCCCTTTCATAACTCATGAACCGTTTGTCGTAGAGTCTTGTGGCAGGCATCATTGCACTCATCAGAGTTCTGGTTTCATTGTGCCTGGCCGCGTCGATCGTCGTCCTGCCAGTACCCCCGATGCACGTGGAGGTGCGAGGGCCCGTTCATCGCTACTCGCAGCTTACAAATTTGTACTCCTTCTTCTTGGTCTCAAAATGTTCAACTGTTTATCATAATGTTAATTATGCAATACTTTCAATAGATACATTCGATATGTTTTTCATTTCAATTAGAAAATGAATTTATCTCACAAAAATTTAAAAGGGACTATTTGTAACTTTCAGAAATGCTTGTTAACAGTGACACCTGTGGCCGTGAAATCAACGAAAGTCAGCGTCGGGTTCGCGCTTGGTCGCTCTAAATATACCTGAACGAGCATCGCTCAAAACAGTGAGGCGACACACGTCAGCTAAAACCACAATATCACTCTATATTTCAGCTGCTTGGCAGTAATGTTAGCTGACCAGACGAAGGTCTCTCCATGAACATGATTTAGATCTGATCCTAGTGTTGGCTTTTCCTGCATCAGCGCAGGCTGATGCAGCGGGGCTCTGCAGCGTGTCTCCCTGCTCTCTCCGCCCGCAGCCGGAGAGAGCAGAGAGACACCGGCACCCGGTCGGTAACGAGACGGTAACGTTACTCGCTGAGGAGCTCCGTCACTTCACAAGACACGGGAAACCTCTGTTGGTCTGGAGGAGCTGCAGCAGTTATTTCTGCACAAACGTCCCCTGTGCATTCACTAGATATTCTCAGAGCTAAACTAACTCTTCTGAAGTGTGGAGTGAGCGCGCGTTCACGTCTAGAGGTGAAGCGAGCTGAGAACGCGCGCTCTGTCTGAGTGAAGGCAGGCAGGCAGAGGAGAGGCAGCGGCCACACGCGAACGCGCATATGCGAGCGCGCATGTGTGGCGACCCGCTACATTTATACGCTTAAAAAGTTACAAACAGTCCCTTTAAAAGTAAATAACAAAGGAAATGTTATGAATCCTACAAAAACAACAAATACATGGTTAGAATGTGCGCACCTGAATGGGCGGGATCTCAGGTAGGCAGGGCAGGTTCTCAGGATTGGTGACGGAGGGGATGAGCTCGATGGGACCTATGATAGGGCTGGCAGGGCCGCGGTGAGCGTGGGCACCTGCCATACTGGCACTAGTGGGACTTGTGGGGTTGGCATTATGGAGGGATGCCACCGGGAAAGGGCCTGCATGCCCTGGGTTGGAGTGCTGCACAGAAAAAGAGAGAGGGATGGATTGATGAAAAGAAGACCATAGGAAGGAGGGAAGGAAGGACAATGAAAGGAAGGAAGAAAGAAAAAGGAAGGGGAGACGTCAGTGTATCTTTTGGTCATTTGATTTTCCTTTCACAAACGGATATAAAAAAAAAAAAATGAGTGGTTACTTGATTTTTGTTTTAAAATAGAAAAAATTAAATTTAAATGCAAGGCGTTTTTCTTCATCAGGGTCAAAAAGGGATGAACTAAACTTAAAAAACAGGTTGATTTTCATTTTCTATTTCTAAAAACAAAAAATTAAATCACCAGAAGACAGAAATGAAAAAACACCAATTTTTTCATATTCTGCGACCGGAAGTTGCCATTTACAAAGTAAGAGTTCGTATGAGGACGGTGCTGTGTGTGAGGACGGTGCTGTGTATGAGAGAAAACAGATAACAGACTGTCTTCACACATCAATAGTCTCTTCCTGGTTATACTACAATTGGTTTAATTTATACGGAAGTTTGCCCGCTACAATGGTCTTCATGGCAACGATACAATATTCTTTTTTAGTATTGTAGCATAACCATGAACAGACCATTGATATGTGGAGACATTTTGGTGGCACTACACTTTATAACCGTGAAGTTATTGAATATTTTTTCTATTAAAAATTCACCAAAATTATGCAAAAGTATATTTGTCCAAACTAAGTGTTGTAGTACAACTATGAGGAGACCATTGATGTGTGAAGTAATTTTGATGGTACTACACTGTATAATACTGAAGTTATTGAATATTTTTCCCAATACAAAATTATGCAAAAGCATATTTCATATATTTGGACGGCTAGTTTTGATTAAAATTAGGCTGTAGCTCGTTGTCTACCTTACTAGTTAGTTACTCTGCAGTCATGTCTTCTTCCCTGAGACACACTCTTTTATTGTTTCAAAAAACTACATACTGATCCATGTCCATCACCTTCAGTTACACAGCAGCACCGTACCGTTTTCTCTCTCATACACAGCACCGTCCTCACACGCAGCACATACTCATACGCACTCTTACTTTGTAAATGGCAACATCCGGTCGCAGAATATGAAAAAACAGGCGTTTTTTTGTGTCTGTCTTCTAGTGATTTTATTTTTTGTTTTTAGAAATAGAAAATGAAAATCAACCCATTTTTTTAAGGTAAGTTCATCCCTTTTTGATCCTGATGAAGAAAAACGCCTTGTATTTCAATTTTATTTTTTGTATTTTAAAATGAAAATCAAATAAACACTAATTTTTTGTTTTTTAATATCCGTTTGTGAAAGGAAAATCGAATGACCAAAAGATACACTGACCGGGAGAAAGGAGGGACGACAGGAACAATGACGCAAGTCATTCACTGAGTTTTAGCAAAAAAACATTTTGTAGGAAAAACAACATGGTTGCATGATCATGCATTTGGGTGACACATGCTCCACAAGACACAAATGACAAAGTAGGAAAAAGGTGCCAAACCCCCGATTGTAGTAAGAAACGAAACCTTTGCTGGCTCATCTCAGATTCTATAGACATCTGGACACAAAGAAAAAGGGGCTGGATATAGTGGAGGTGTCTCTTACCTAAGCTTACATGCAGGCAGTAAATGTACACTTTCATACTGTTATCTGCAAATAATCAGCTTCATATGTATAGATATATTGGGAAGGCAGTGCAAAAGAGTATTGAATGATGAAAACACATGTATAACAATGTTTTAATTGGTTCGTCTGCATTTTGGATATGGATGTTCAGGTATGCCAGTATTTCAATTAAAGAATTTGATCAAATTTAAATTTAATTTGCCTGAACAAATCCTTTCATTTCCGTGTTTGAAAATGTGCTATTACTGCCAAAATTATGCCAAAACAAACAGTTTTCAGTGCACTCCCAAGTATAACCTGCAATAATTATATTAACTTGAATGTGAAATGGACTGTTTTTTGTTTTTCTGCTGTGGAGTTTTAGACCTCTAGAAGCACTATGGAGCTGTTTTTCTATGAGTGGGTCCCTGTTTTGTTAAACTTTCCTATACTCTTTCCCTTTTTTTATTTCAATTCCAACCTTGGTAATGAAGTCATATTTTTCACCAGTTGTCCATGTTATGTAAGAGAATCCTTTATTATATGTTGATGTAAACTGTTACAGAGTTTCTCTGTAACAGTTTCTCTGTTTCACACACCACGGGTGAAGGAGCCTTTCGCTGAAAGAGCTAACTAGGTTAGGCATTGACCTTGAATAGTTAATGTTAGGCACTGACCTTGAATAGTTAAGGTTAGGCATTGACCTTGAATAGTTAAGGTTAGGCATTGAACTTGAATAGTTAAGGTTAGGCATTGACCTTGAATAGTTAAGGTTAGGCATTGACCTTGAATAGTTAAGGTTAGGCACTGACCTTGAATAGTTAAGGTTAGGCACTGACCTTGAATAGTTAAGGTTAGGCATTGACCTTGCTTAGGATAGGTAGTCAGGCAGTGAGTCTCACAAGAATTTTTGCAGTTGTCAGATCAGATTTTGCAATTTGCGGGCTCCCTTCTAGACACGACCATTTAATAATGCATGGGGGGAAGCAGCGCCTTTTGTAGTCCATCTTCGGAGTTTCACCACGGCAGACCTGCATCAATAACATCCGCCGCCATGGCATCATAATTACGGAGCCTATTGTGTAAGTGCAGTCGGATGATCTGAGCGCTGCAGTTGTCTTTTCCTAAGTCCTTATGAACTCTCTCTCACGACGTTTACCATCGAGGTCAAGGAAAAGTGGTTAGGAAAAGACATTAGGATTTAATTTTTCAAAAATCTGTTTTTGCAAATGTTTTATGAGGAGGGAAATGCTCTTGACGCGTTTGTTAGACCTCAAGGATACACACAATGTGTTTTGGTGAGTAACACTGAATGTTAACATAACTTTTGTTTGTTTGGAAGAGAACTCCAAAGGTCCATTTATAAACTTGAAAATGAAAATGCAAACTGGACTTTTGCTTTAATTTGTTGTCTGAATTCTGTTAAAAAAAATAGCACAGAGAAAACATTGTGTTGCAATTTCATTTGAATAAAGGCGTCATTGTCCCAAACAGGAACTTCACAAAACATTATGTAACATGTAGCCATTTTTAAGGGCTACGGTTTTGTTTCCACCGTTATCAATCCGCTTTGGGGACGAGTCTAAGATCTAGGTACTTTGAGGGATGGCCAGCAGTGCTGTCTATCATAAGTCATCACATCACAATAAGGGCAACTACAACAAACAGCATGTCTGGTATCTGACAGAAATGGAGATAAAACACACAGCCAAACACTGTTTTGGGCCACCAACCAGCTTGTACCTGCCCCACTCCAGAGGGAAAGATCTGGCACTTTGGCTGCTAAATGCTCCACTATGTTCACCAGCTAGTCGCTAACTGTGTCTGCCTGCTGTTTGGTGCTGAGCAGGTAGTATACAGTGAGTTTCCAGAACTTTTTCATTGAAAACAGCTGCCTGTTGAAGTAAAAATGATGCTATGAGAGTGGCGAATCAGAGGACAGCATTAGCCTGCTTAGGTTTCTGGCCAAGGTTGAGATATCTGCTAAAATAAATAACGGCATATTAGTCTGGTTGCAGGTTGGGCTTGTTTTTCTTTTTACCTGTCAATGCTTTCTTTGGGCTTGTATGTGTCTGGCTGAATAAAGCTACTGCAAATGAAATCGCAAAGCCCCATTACATATCACGATAGGGTTATACTTGGCAGTAACATGTCATTTGTCAATGGAGTTTTCAATTTATTTTGGTCAAATGTATTTTCAAACATGAAAATGGAAGTTAGATTTTTCAATTTAAATGTATGATATAATTTATAATTTTCACTTTGATTAGATTATTCTATCTTAACACTAGCAGCTCTGAACTCAATACTTGAGAAGGAGAAAGATGGATAGCAGTGCTACCAGCCTTCTTTTTAAGCATATACAGTACATAAAGATTTCACAGTCAGACATTAAAATCAGCCTGACTTCAGACTCTGCCTAACAAATATTGGCTGACCAATACTTTTTTCAATTAAACACAGAACATAAACAATAATATTTTTATAAGAATCCTTTAAATTATTAATATTATTTTTTAAGGATTGTGTGGGACATTTTACAGTTGAAAAATAAACCTGTTAGAGACCTCTGGTGGACAAACTGTGTACTGGCCTCACCACTAATTATCTTATTCTAAATTAATTCTAAAGAATAAAAAACACAATCATACCCACAAACATGAAAAACTAGATATAATTGTTTGGAACCAGGCTGCTACTATGTGCAAAACAGCTACTGTATATGAAACCTCATTTAAATGTCTGTTAGTATTCACAAATTATTATTTTTGGTATTAGAAAAGGACACACAAAACAATATACAGCAAATACTGCATATTTCTTTCTTAGGCTGCCTCAGGCCGGCCTCACCTTTTGTATCCATACATATCGGGTTAAACAATCTTTAACACATTTGCACATCGGTACAGCAGTTTCAGTTTGTAACATTTACAGCAACAGATGTGTTAGACAAAAAACAAAATCACATATACCCAAATGACCTCTGTTTATCCATTTCCATACAGTGAAACCTGAGTGTGTTTGCACTGACCTGTCTCTGGAGCTGAGGCTGCATCATGGTGGGATACTGCTGTCCATTATGTCTCGGCTGAGCCGTGGGCAT
Organism: Sebastes fasciatus; assembly: GCF_043250625.1. Classification (NCBI taxonomy): domain Eukaryota; kingdom Metazoa; phylum Chordata; class Actinopteri; order Perciformes; family Sebastidae; genus Sebastes; species Sebastes fasciatus. Next base: position 202,369 of record NC_133802.1, read on the forward strand.
TCGGCCCTGCGGTGGACCCGCGATACGCATATGGTGGGAGGAGGGGTACATGGGGGGACCTGGCCCACCATTCATACCCCCAGGCCCTCTCGGTAGCTGCTGCATACTGATGAGCCTCGGAGGCTGTCGAAAGTCATACATATACATTGACTGTGTGAAAACCAGATCAGTGGATGAGCACAACCACGGCAATTTATGCAAACAGCGAGCGGTTTTCAGGGTCATGCAACAAAACATATAATTAATGCCGACATGAGTAGATTTATCGAAACTGAAGACTTGAATTATCAATTCAACACTTCATACATCCGTTACTGCTTGCTTTTTCTTATTTAACAACACTAAATCATATATTTTAAGGCTTTTGACTGGTTTAAGTGATTAATTAAGTGATCTTAGATCACTTTGGGTTCCTGTCCCTTGTGACGGCCATTTTGTCCTTTCTTAAAATTTTGTTGACTAAAATGATGATTAATAGACTAATTAAAAAAGAAGGGAAAGAAAGGTAATTCATTTTCATCCATTTCAGTGCAGAATAAAAGTCAACTTCCAGAGACCTGTACCTTGCTTGAGATACGTTCTCCATCACAGGCAACACTTCATAAAAACAAAAGGATTAAGTTAAGTAACTGTTGTGTGGTGATGCCGTGGCAAGTAGGGACTGTCTCCCTGTTGGAGGGTTCAAGGCTGCTGCCAAACAGCAACAAGTTCAAGCAAAAGACTAAAGTCCCAATTATCCTTTTTCACAACCTCCATGCCTGCTTAGTTGTTTTCTTCTTGGTTGTGTTTTGTGACAAAAAAGCTCATGCACGCAATGTTTTTTGCAGTTGCATGATGTCCGTTTTAACACACCGCAGGTACGAATTTTCAGTTCCTACTCACAAATGCATTACCTCACAACGTACGATAAAATTAAAATAAAGTTAATGAACTGTTTACTGTCTATCTCAATTCAGTTCAAATTCTCTGCAAGTTGACTTTCAATCTGAAACCGCAAGCTTTGGAAAAGAATTGACAACTAAGTCATTCGTAGTTAATGACCTGAAAGATGTAGCGGTCTTCTTAGGCTGCTCCATTATAAATATTCCTAATCTTGTATAGATAGACCTCTATCTGGTAAAGCTCTCAGATGTCTGGAGAGATAAAATACTGTGATCAAATCAAAATAAAATAAAGAAAATAATTCTCTGGTGCACCAAGAACAAAACTGAAGTAAGCTCCAAATATGTTGGTGAATCACTAGGGTCGATTGGAGCATATATTTTCATTGTATTCCACAGTGGTACCCTAACTGGTGAATGTTTTCCATACCTGCTGCTGACCCATAGGTGGACCGGCCTGTCTGGCGTGCTGCTGGGACATTTGGGAAGCGATGCGCATCTGTTGCTGGATCTGCTGCTGGTGCTGCTGCTGCTGCTGTTGTTGCTGATGCTGCTGCTGCTGCTGCTTCTGCTGTGCGTAGGCCGCCTGCTGCATGTGCTGCAGCCGGAGCTGGGCCAGGTTGATCTGTCCTGGGTGTTTGCCGTGCTGACCTTGGCCTGGGGAAATCGGTGGTCCTCCTACCATCACACCGGGCGGTTGCGCAGGTGGAGGTATCTTCTCGATTACCAAATTACCTACATTAAAAAGACGAGGTATAACAATAAGCACTATTTAAAGGATTGCACATGCTCTAGATAGGTGTGAAATATTACTTATTACGTATTTCTGCAACGGAGCACTTCAATCTATTGCTTACTGCTTCATGTTCACGCTGTTTATAGCCACTGTACAGTAAGGCAAGACATGAGCTGCCATTCTGCTTTGTACTTGGAGTACACGGCAACGTGACAGATAGGTTTTTTTTCGGTCTAGAGTGCAGTATTAAATTATTTTCTTCAGAGAAAGGCAAAGAACTGCTGTTGCCCTGAAAACACTAGACTGGGACTACAATCAATTGACAGTACAATAGAGTTATTGTCAGTCAGATAATGAGTGTCATGGAGAAATAAGCATGCAAAAGACCATGAAATATCTGATGAAAGACATTTCAGACTGTTCTCTCTTAATCTTGATTAGAATAAGTCAATAAGAGACTGAAAGTTAATATATAAGACAGAAATATTGACTGAGGAAGGATGATAATAATAAGGTTATAGGCCTCTCTCACCTAGATTCACCACATTTTTGGCCCAGAAGGTAGGGTCACAGAAGAAGCGCACAACTCCGTTGGCCTGGGGCGCTGGCTCCAGTCTAGCCTTGAAGAGCTGGCGAAGCTGGAACAGGATCTACACACACACACACACACACACACACACACACACACACACACACACACACACACACACACACACACACACACACACACACACACACACACACACACACACACACACACACACACACACACACACACACACACACACCCCATTTGTCAACATGCCCACTGGGAGCATTATTCCGCAAACCCACTATAAAGTAATCTAAATTATCTAAATTGATGACTGTCTTGTGGAAGTAGTCTAATCCACATAACAGAAGTCTCCCTTTTTTGAGCGTAAAAAATAAATAAAACCCATCCACACGTGGGAAAAAAAGCTGGTTTTGCAACTTCACCGATCTAGAAAAGGCTGATCCAGAAGTATACTCCAAACACAATGTCATGATCTATCCAGGACATACAGAAAAATACCTATATACTAGATACAACCCTAAGCAGACACAACTCAAACGTTCCTAAAAACTACAATTTAACACTAAAACTAGTATAATTTTTCTAAAGTACAGCAAAAAATTGTGATCAAACCAGACCAAAGTGCAATGCTTTTTCGTAATGACAAACCAGCCATGTTGTCTGCGGTGTAACTTCAGTTTTGTTCGGGGAACACTGTCGGCATTAGCCTCTCCAACTGCTGAAAATCTGAGGCTCATGAGAAACATACCAGCCTCTTGCTGTAGAGCAGCGCTGTGCTGCTGCCAGTAGTGATGGCCCATTGGCAGAAGCTGAGCACATGGTGGATCTGTTGGGCCAGCTGGGTGGTATCCTTATGTTGAGTCACAAGCCTCATACTGCGCTCTTTGGTCACACTCTAGACAGAAAGTGAGATTATTCTGGTTAAGGGACTGCTACTGAAAGAGGCTAGATAAATGAGTGTTCCAAGCTATTACAAAAATGTTAGAATAATGTGCATAGAGATGGATTGGATAATTAGATTTGATTAGATTAAAATGTAATGATCCCTGTGGGGAGCTTGGGTTATTACAGCAGTCTATAATAGAATGCAGCAAAAACATTTAAATAAATAAAAGCTCAGCAAATGGGGAAGTAGTCAAGTATATACAATATAACAAACCAGATTCAACAACAGAACTGAGTAAAGACATGACGGGGGAAAAAGTCACAACAAGGCTGTTATAGAGAAGTAGGCATGAGAAAGAGGAAACTGTAATACATGGCATGTGACAACATATTTAGTAAACAGAATGCATCGAAATATCAAGATATATTTAATATCTATAAAAGGGCTGTCAATAGATTAAAATATTTGATCGTGATTAATCGAATGATTGTCCATAGTTAATCGTAATTAATCGCAATTCAAAAATGTACCTTAAAGGGAGATTTGTCAAGTATTTAATACTCTGATCAACATGGGAGTGGAAAAAACATGCTTACTCTATGCAAACGGATGTATATCTGTCAATTACCAACACAAACAAATGACAGATATTGTCCAGAAACCCTCACAGGTACTGCATTTAGCATAAAACAATATGCTCACATCATAACATGGCAAACTGCAGCCCAACAGGCAACAACAGCTGTCAGTGTGTCAGTGTGCTGACTTGACTAGGACTTGCCCCAAACTGCATGTGATTATCATAAAGTGGGCATGTCTGTAAAGGGGAGACTCGTGGGTACCCATAGAACCCATTTACATTCACTAATCTGGAGGTCAGAGGTCAAGGGACCTCTTTTAAAATGGACATGCCAGTTTTTCCTCAACAAAATCTATCATACCGTTGGTTACGTTTTCTAGTTTCACAGGATACCAGTTTCTTCACTCTAGCTTTAAAACTGAGCCTGCTACAACCTTAAAAATTGCAAGTTGCGTTAAAACAAATTTGCGTTGACGCATTATTATCACGTTAACTTTGACAGCCCCAATCTATACTGGGAAAAACAAAGTTCGTAAACTTGTGTTTGGTGGATTATTTCTCTGTTGTCACAATGCTAATGGTCATTGTATTTTACATGGTTAGAAAGCCTGTTTATTTACCTTCACAATGATGTCCAACTTGTAAGGATCATGCATTTGTGGGATGAGCAGCACAGCTGATTATGTGGGTAGCGCCCAAGAGACATTTGCCAAAATGCTCTGCCAATGGTAAACAGTGTATTCTCATAAGGCTACCAGGAAGCCTGCAATGACTGCCCTTCACCGTCAGGCCCGTTTGCGCTGGTGTCGACAACACAGACAATGGAACCTGAACATGTGGGGGAATGTCATGTTCAGTGATGAGTCCAGGTTCTGTCTGCCAAAGTTGGATGGCAGGTTAGACTGAGATGCTGATTGTAGCACCGATGGAGTAACAGCCTTTGGTGGGGGCAGTGTCATGGTGTGGGGGGGCGGCATCTCCCTCACTGGCAAAACAAGGCTTGTCATCATTGAAGGCCATCTCAATGCAGGGAGATATCGGGATGAGATTCTGCAGCCAGTGGGGATCCCATATCTCCACAATCTGGGACCTAACTTCATCCGCCAAGATGACAACACTCGCCCCCACAGAGCCAGGGTTATCACAGACTACCTCCACAATGTGGTAGTAGAGAGAATGGAACGGCCTGTCAAGAGTCCAGACCTCAACCCAATTCAACACTTGTAGGATCAGCTTGGGCGTGCTGTACGTGTTAGAGTGACCAACACAACCAAGCTGGCTGACCTGCAACGAATCCTGGTTGAGGAATGGAACGCCATCCCACAGCAACGTGTGACCAGGTTGGTGACCAGCATGAGTAGGAGGAGCCAGGCTGTTGTGGCTGCGTATGGATCTTCCACCGCTACTGAGGCTCCTGACGGTGGATTAAATGAATAAAGTGTAAAATAGCCAATATGTCTTGTTTGTTCCTTGTTACTGATAGAGAGTTCAATCATCCAATCCACCAAACAACTCAAAACAAGAGTCAATACCAACAGGAGAATACACTGTTTACCATTGACGGAGCATTTTGGAACATTTTTCTTGGGCGCTCCCCACATAATCAGCTGTGCTGCTCATCCCACAAATGCATGATCCTTACAAGTTGGACATCATTGTGAAGGTAAATAAACAGGCTTTCCAACCATGTAAAATACAATGACCATTAGCATTGGAACAACAGAGAAATAATCAACCAAACACAAGTTTCCGAACTTTTTTTTCTCCAGTTTATAATAAATGAGAAGATGTGATTACAATACACCTATTACATTACAATAAATGTACTACTATTTTCTAAATGGTTTTGCATTACTTTATGCAGCTCTTAGCCAAACAAACTGACTTAATTAATATTCTCTTACCTCCAACTGCTGCAGCAAGGACTTGCCCTTCTTGTTGATCTCATTAATAAGAGTAAATACTGCGATTTTGATCTCATACTCCACCTTCTTGTGCGTCTCATTCAGCTCTTTTAACCTAGATGAAAAAAACACTCCATTTAGAGACTCTAGCCACCAATAGAAATGCTGACTGCATTTGTCAGCCCACTGCCATGGGTATTAACATGCAGTAACTATGTCTATGGGCAGCACTGGAGAGGATACCGGTGATGAAAAACTCGCACCTGCTTTGCACCTGAGAGACAGAGTAATGGACATAGTTCTTCTTCTCTTGTAGTTTGGCCACGCTGGTCTCAATGATGCCCTTCTGGTTTTGGAAAGCCTCCTCCAGAAACTGGTACCTGAGAGTAGAGGAGGGTAACACACTTTTAGTTACCAACAACTTTCAGTGAACTGAATGACCACGGATTTACTAATTACTAATATAGGATTTATGAGAATCTGAGCAGGGAATTATTGCTATTATTGCTTTGTAGTAGGTAAGAGCAGTATTCCAGGTGGGAGCTTCCATTCACCTTGCAAGATGTAAATCAGTCCCTGATTAGATAACTAAAATGAAAAAGGACTTGATATCATGGTTGTGAAGTGTGAAAACTAAAGTTCGGTCCCTATCGTCCCGATTTGTGTCTAGAGATCATTTTCCAGGACATTTTCAGTGATAATCTAGCTGGTATGACAGACAGGGATTGTGCCATCCACCGTCTGATTTAAAGACAGGCAGTCAATGGCTATAACTTATCCATAAATAATCTCTTACATGCTTAGAATTTATGACAAACTGATTACAGAATAATGCAAAAACACTTGCAGATGTAGGCAAAACAAGGTAGCAAGCATGTGAACTTTAGCAGCTGAGCCAATCATGCTAACCAATTTAACATTATTCAACTGTTGGAAACACGTTGGGAACGGGAAGAAAGCAATGTTATGTAATGTCATCCAATCTGCATGTGCTAACATGTGACTTAACTTGGGGTGTGTTCACAGCGTTTCCACAACACAACTGAGAGCTCAAAATACTCTCATCCATACACTACCACTTGAACGTTCATATGGTCCTGAACATATCTTAGCCCTTTCAGATGGCAATGTTCTCCATGTTGGGGAACTCTGATAGATAGCCTAGTAGTTCATTATCAGCTACAGGAAAGTAGGAGAATGTTGAAATCTTTTTCTAGGACGTTTTACCCTCCCTCTCATTTCCATGTGTTTTCAATGACTAGAAATTGATCAACTGTTTTCCGGGAGGCGTGGGAACCCTGAAGTTTCAACACCTTCAGGATTTGAATAACAAACTTTTTTTTGCTTTCTGGACTTGGATTTTAATTCATTGCATTTATTAATACTGCATTTATATTGTATATTTCAAGAAATATTCTTATCTAATTCATATTTCTACTATTGTTGCATTTATATTCAACACACTTAATAGATCCCACTTCTGGTTATATGTCATACATTGTATGTCTGTAATGCACATATTTGTACATATTTCTCATATTCTCATTTTGTATTCTTATTTTTATTATTTACTTACATTTCTCTACATATATTGTGTTATATATCGTAGCATTATGTACATAATTTACATGTTACATACTCCTTTATTTGTATTTTCTTACATTTCTTTATGTTTATATAAGAGCACCTGTCCCAATTCCCCCCGGGGACCAATAACATATTTCAGATTCTGATTATTGAAACTGATCAGCTTTCTGTTCATTTAGTATAAATGCCACTGAGATACCACGGGGGACACAGGAGGTGTCTTTGAACTTCCTCTCCTGAGGTTGTTTTTCCCCTTATGTCGTCCCGTTTTGTCGGCTCGGTAGGGAATTGTTGTCGATGTGGTCTTGTGAAGCCCATTGAGACATGTATTGATAATGAGCTACACAAATAAATGTGAATGACAAAGCATAATGTAGGGACAAAATTAATCAGACAGGACTACATTGCTGGGCCATTGTTGTCCTTGTATTACCTCGATCAAGGAGGTGACTTATGCGGCTGCTTTGTAATCAGTGTTTAAGACAAACACATCTCGAAACCTGATGGTCGGTTTGTCATAATCTTTGGTGTGCATTTGGTCTCTCTGCAACTGATTTTCATAATGTACTGAAATGAACTGAAACCAATGGCTGCATATAGGGTAGGCATTCAATCAAAAACTTTGTAGGCAGTAATGTAAAGTATATGTAAACTGTCTGAAAACATGCCAAACCAGTATACAACCAATACAGAAATTTGATAAGCACAGACATGAAAATTGTTGCAAAATATTGACTGCTAGCAGACTTAGTCCAAAAATACCAGTTAAACCATTACCAGTTAAAGAAGCTAATAGACACTAGAACGACAGTCCATTAGTAAAATAGAGACAGAGCGCAATTAAGTCCCCCCCACACCAGAGGGGAAAACAATTCATCTATCTCCACTGACTTTGTATTGCGTGAAGGGGCCTCCTTGTCAATTTTATCTGCTAGCAAACAGCAGAAAAATGCCTCAAAGCTGCTGTGTGGTGGGATGCACTACCAACAGGGTAGATAACACAGAAATAAGTTTTTATAAGCTGCCGAACCGAAAAACTGAGCCTTTAAGAAGACAAAAGTGAGTCATCAGCAGGAAGAATTGGAAAACTGTGGACACTCAGTATGCCTACGTGTGCAGTTAGCATTTTGTCAAAATGTCAGTTTTAAGGTCTCTTCAGACCAAATGCGAATAATTTGTGCGAATATATCACACGTCAATTTAAAAATTCAAACCCATCTATCTCTATGAGCCTATCCACACCCAATCTGAAACTTTCCTAATTTGCAATGCTTTTTATTGTTCCGCAGCTGTTTGGAATGCTGATAAAAACAAACCAACTAATGACTTAACTAACGATAAACTAATGACTTTTGATCATAAGATCAATAGATTTTCTTAGACGTCAATGTCATAATTTTGTTTATGGATAGAGCTCATTGCTGCTAGACCGCCCCGTTACAGGTGTGTGCCAGCCGGCAAGTCGCTCTCTGTGTGTGTAAGGGAGAGAGAAGGTGGACTATTACACGTAATGTTTCTCAAAGTTATTAGTAATAATTACAATGTCAGTGTTGTGAATGAAGCTTCGATGTTTCAAACTATCCGGTACAGCCTTGTTATTATTAGCCTGTTATTGTTATTACCAGCAATGGAAGCATATGAACTCACTGTCTTTCCTTGAGAAATCCACAGAGCCCCGGAGGTAAACTGACCATTATAAAGTGACCATTAGCCTTGTATTAAAGGCCATTTATCACATAATAATAAACACATATGATCGAGTCCAGTCATGAATGATAAAAACCACTGCAATAAGCTCAGCATCTACAATCGTAACAATAACATGCTTCATTGGAAATGTGACCTTTCGACACAGACCTGCACACTTGGAATAATAACAAGCCGTCTCCAGTGCGTAGAGTTTACTGTGGGTTTATTATAGTTAAAACAACTTGTGCATTGAGGATTGTGTGACAGTGTGAAACTTTAATTTTCGGTGGAAGACACGGAACGCAAATATTCGTGTCGGCCTTGGTGTGAAAGGTTTGAACACGAAAAATAGGCAACAAAACTTTCACATTTTTGTTTTGTTTTTTTCATTTTCGGCCCCGGTGTGAAAAGGCCTTTAGGCTAACTATATTTCTGTAAGTTACACTAAGCATGTTGACAGTATGCAACTTGTGTTATAGTGGATTGTGGATAAATCAGAAAACTATGCAGTATTTTGTTTGCAAATGCCTTAGATAACTAAAGTAGTTTGCTAACACAGCTAACATTAGCACAATAACAGATAATTTGTCCCATCCCATGGCATATCATTTCAGTTATCAACTGCTCCCCTGGTAGAAATAGGGCGCTAAAATAATCCTGACATGCTGAAATCTGATGTTTTGAGCAAGCTACAAGCATTTTGGTAGTATTTCAGCCCTTGGTTGCGGCCAGTCTCTATAGATGTGTGGGATGTGTTAGATGTTGAGCTACCTGTGCTCCTTGTGCTCCAGCAGCTGGCAGTCCCTACAGGTCAAAGTGTCACAGGTCTCACAGAAAAGCTTCAGTGGCTCCTGCTTGTGGACGGGACAGAAAACAGGCCTCTGTCCGGGCACACCAACAGACTCTATAGACACACGAGAGAAAAGACACCACTGATGCTTAAATGGAGAGATAGAAATCAATAGTGAGGCAAATTAATCATAGAAACCGGTGAAAGAAAGACAGAACAAAAGAAAGACAAAAATAGAAAGCAAAAAAAGTCATGTCAAAGCCAGTTTAGGTTTTTGCAAACAGAAAAGGCCTCAGAAAACTCTGGTCAAAGCTTCAGGGTGTACGGTCCCCCAGCTACAGTTACCATCTAAGCAATCAGACTCTGCAGCACCGTTACTATGGCAACAGCCTATCAGCAGCACCACATTCACTGTGCTTTGACTGGGGTTAGTCTTATTTAGACTTTTTGTCGTTTTAGCTTTGATAAACATTGGTCGGCCCTCGCAGTGAGGGTCAGCCATCTTACCGGAGGCTGCGTCAGCATCCTCCTTTGTGTGGATCTTGTGGTCCTTGGTAATTTTGACCCTCTGGTGGGCCTCCACGCAGGTCTTACACAGCCATTCTCCGCACTCCACACAAAAGCCTATGGTTCCTGCATTGTCCTCGCAGCTTGTGCACACCTTGAGAAGATCACACCAATAAGCATATAAAAGCACTGGACTCATAGGCCATGTTCAGACCTGGCATTAACATGCATGCATCTTGGGTGATCCGATCACAAGTGGACAGCTCCAAGTACGTCTGTTCACACCTGGCATTAGAAGGCGTCTCCACATGCGTCTCAAGTGACCACTTGTAATCGGATCTCACTTCCCCACTCTATATGCAAATAAACACGTAGTAAACACATGACTAAAACAGCAGACGTTGCAAGGAAATATTACATGAATGTCAGTATTAATATCCTACATATTCGTGAATTTGGGTACATTTTATGAAAGGGACTATTTGTAAGAATAAGAAATGTCTTGTTAACAGCGACACCTGTGGCCGTTAAGTCAACAAAAGTCAGCGTCCTGTTGCTCACGCTTGTGCTCGCTCTACATAGACATGAATGAGTATCGGTCAACACAGTGAGGAGACACACGTCAGCTAAAAGCACAATATCACTCTATATTTCACCTGCTTGGCAGTAATGTTAGCTGACCAGACCAAGGTCTCTCCATGAATCAATGCTGATACTGTGTTGTCCTGCTTCAGACTCCCGTCTTCTGCAGTGTGTGTGCACGCATGCACGTGAGAAGCTGGAGCAAGTGAGAACGAGCGCGGTGCGTGAGTGAAGGCAGGCAGGCAGAGCAGCATTGACTCCGGCCCTGAAGACCAAAGCTACGGTCTCCCCTGTGTCTTCTGACCACAGTCGGGGGGCTGGAGCAGGAAGAGTTAACACTGTTTAACAGACAGGCTTCACTAGTTAGAACTTTGCGGTTTTGGTGCTTCCGTGTAGTTTGTGTTGGAACAGCGTAGCTACACGCGAGCGCATAAGACACCGACCTGATTTATACGTGTAAGAAGTCACAGCACCTTTAACATAGAAATATAATGTTACTGTCTATCAGTGGTCCCTGGGGACCTCCGTGCCGCGGACACAGAGCCTCAGAGCAGAGGATGAGAGGGAGCAACCAAGCAGGCGGGTGTCGGCTCTGTGCAGCGCAACGTAACAAAAACACGACATCACTGACAGTATGATAATAATGCACTTTGCATGCCTCGTCTGATAGTCTGTAGATACACCGATCAGCCATAACATTAGGTCAGCGCGGGCACCCTGACCGGTCTGCGGCTACGCAACCCCATACGCAACAAACTGCTCCTCACTGTGTGTTCTGACACCTTTCTATCAGAACCAGTATTTACTTTTTCAGCAGTTTGAGCTCCAGTAGCTCTTCTATTAGATCGGACAACACGGGCCAGCCTTCGCTCCCCACGTGCATCAATGAGCCTCGGGTCTGACCCTGTCGCCAGTTCGCCGGTTCACCTTCCTTGGACCACTTTTGGTAGGTCCTGACCACTGCAGACCGGGAACATCCCACAAGAGCTGCAGTTCTGGAGATGCTCTGACCCAGTCATCTAGCCAGCCCTATCTGGTCCTTGTCAAAGTCACTCACATCCTTACGCTGGCCCATTTCTTCTGCTTCCAACACAAAGTTTAAAATTCAAAATGTTCACTTGCGGTCGGATCATATCTCAATGCATCTTGAGTGCATTCACACTTGTACTTAGAGCTGTCCACTTGAAAGTAGCACCCGCCACCCGCCAAAATGCAGGTAAATTGTTGCCACCCGCCACTTTGGCAGACAGGGAAAACGCTAGTGGCTACTGATGGGAATAGAGAACCGTAGTTGTCCGATTCCTTAGCATGTCATGCCCCCTATCTATCGATTCCTCTTATTGATGATTCCGACAGTTATGCATGCACAAGGACGCATACGCACGCTGTATCATGTTTCAGTTTGTTTGGGACCAGAGCCACGGTGGAGAAAAAAAAAGCGCTCAACAGCATGGCTCTACTACTACTAAACCTGAGGTGACGCACCTTATTTTTACGCTGATAAAGCGACACTGTGAACAACAAATCTGTGTTGAAATCAACAGGAGGAGAGTTAGTAACGTTAGCTGTTAGCAGCCGGAGGGCAGCACAGTCCTGCTTGGTTAAATTACAGAGCTACTAACATTAAAAGGAGGTGGCATTGAGTTATTATTATGAGGCATCAAGCTCTGCTCAGTAAAATGACTATTGGTTGAAGGTAAATTACAACGTTATCATGATGTGTTCAAATGTAATATTGTAAAATTAAGTTTTTGGCGAAACATGATTAATCCAGCTGTTTGAAGGAGAAGTTTTCACAGCAATATAAAATAGATAAGATGGAATTATGATCTGTTTAACTTCCTAACGCTAGCTCTAAGCAGCTTATAATACATCATTTCGACTACTGATGACAAGCTTTATTTTAATCAAAACAAATGTTTAAATAATCATAATCATTTGAATTGTGTGTTTTTATGCAAACAAACACTATAGATGACAATAGCAAAGTAAAGTACAGTACTGTGTACAGTATCCTCCCACCCCCCAAAAAATAGGACTTACGTAGCTTCTTCCTATATTTGGAATAGAGGTTGATTACTTTACTTTTTTTACTTTTAATAGAGGTTGACAACCCTGTGGCACAGGGTGAACATCTCTTCAAAATACTCTTGGCAGCCATCAAGAAAGTTATCACACGAAAACGGTTGCAGGCTGGACTAAATGGAATTGGTGCACATCTACATACAACTGCCTGAATCATGGAAAATAAGACTTTGCTTTGTTGTTTCTTTATCAGAAAATAAAATATCAGAATCCCCCAGGTATGCAGGTACACTTATGTACAAAGCCTTGTGGCCACAAGGCCAACCGTTTTGACATACCTGTGCAGCCTTTTCATCAGACGTGCTGGTGGCCTCTGTCGTATCTTTGACAAAGTAGTTGTCAATAATGTCACTCTGTTTGTAGTCCTGGTGGCACACTGAACAGCGCATAACGTTTACTAAAGACAGAAAAGAAACACAGGTCAAATGAGATCCAAAGGTCAAACACTGGCTTACACGTGTTATTTCAGACAAAACCAAAGAAGCAGTAGGGATGCACCGATACCGGATCGGATATTGGGCCGATACTGACTCAAATAGCTGGATCGGGTATCGGTCACAATGGGGCCGACCTATTCAATTTAATTCTGTTTACATAACATATACATAATATACTGGCATTTTAATTCCTGTTGGAAGTTTTGACCAATTTGTCGCTGCATTAATAGGGCCTACACTTGAATTGTAATTCCTGCTAATACTGAAGATTTTTTACCAAGTTGCTGGTGTATGATTTAGCATTTTAATAATAAATACAAATTCAGTAATTTTTTATCTATGCATTTATTTGTTACATTTTGTTTTACAAAGCTAAGAAAGCCATCTTTAAGTCCAGGCTGTTGTTGTCCTACACATAAAATAATGATCCAGTCACTTCCACACAGTGAGGCATACAGGTCGTTAATCAAACACTGGTATCACATCGGTACTCTGTTTCGGCAGATACCCAAAGCCCACATATCGCTTTCGTTATCAGGACTGAAAAAGTCGGATCGGTGCATCCCTAAGAAGCAGTGACCATCAAGGACAAGCCCATATGAAAGCTATTACCTGACTTCTTATGAAGTCCCCTTAACTTACGGCTAAGAATAGTCCTGCTTCAAACAAAAGAGGATTAATAAGAGGTCCTCGGCATACTTTCTGCTTATTTCCATAATTTCCTTTAGGTAAATTCCTGTTATAAAAAATTCTTGGCACCATGGGACACCCACTGCTAATTGATTTAGTGCCTGTCTCCAGAAGATTCAATCTTGTCATCCTTGGCATTTTTATTAGAATATTAAATCACATGGCCAAACAACGAGAACTGTTTCACTTAATCACTTTAGTTGGCTTTGTTAATGGAATTAGTTGAATTACTGCTATAATCACACACCCCTACAAATAATTAGCTCATTGCATTAACTTTGCCACTTATTTTCTGAAGTCTAATATCATGCAAATTATTAAACTTCGCATAAATGTTTTAAATTGAGTCAGCATAATATATATGTCACCCCTCCTCCTCTACCTCATAAACCCATAAAATTCCCCCTCACCAGCCAACTGAGGTAAAAACCGGTTGAAGCCGGTTTGAGCCGGTCTACACTGGTTTGAGCAGCACACAGCCGGTTTGTGTAAGCTCCAGCTGCATGGGGCTCTGAGTGATTGGTTGTGAAAGCAGCTGGACTGGGATTGTGTTGTGAGGAACCCACACAACCCCTAAATACACACACACACACCACACAGCTGTCACTTTGAACTGGAACATGCTCAGCTCCACCTCTATACACCCCCCACCCCCAATCAACACAAACACGACAATTAAAACCTTATTTTAAAACAGGATTAGGTTTGTGTTTCTCCACATTCATCAAAAGAATATATGAAGGGGAAACAAGACTATAATAGCATATTTAACCCCAATAACAGGTTGGGTTAGGGCCAAATCAGGCTATTGCTTTGCCAAATACATATTAACCTAGTCGTTATGCAAGTGCTGGGTAAGTTAGTACAAGTGACTGACCAGAGCGTGATGCTATCCAAGCTTACACTGGGTTCAAGATAATACCAAACCTCCCTGAAATACAGGAAGAGATAGAAATCTCAGGGGACGTCACTTATCTTGTAGAAGTGACAGATAAAATCACATTTCAACTCTGCTTGGTGTTAGTGTTTACTTTCACTTAATCACAAGAAAATAGAAACCACAAAGTAGATTTGGAGTTTTATTTAGATTATAATAGGAAATGGTAATTTTGTTCCAGCAGAAAATAATTTGTATTTTGTCATATTTAATCATGAAGCAATCAAATAGCAATGAGTAATGCTACGAGAGAGAAAAAAGACTAGTATTGTGCAGGTGAGGGGTGTAAGAAAATAGTGAAAAAATCAAATACCGCAATATTATGTTTTGTGATACTGTATCAATTCTCATAAACACTATCGATATTTAATTAATAGTTTACATGCAAAAAACTTTACTCAGTCAATACTTTATTTCATTTGCCATGAGATGTGCCCTCTCAGTGTATGTGCCTCTCAAAGTAGTGCTATGATGTTGGATGTTCCCACTGGAAATCCCACTGTTCTGATTGCATAAAAAAGTTAACTTTGTTTTACTTAGATTGTGTGCATGTGGTGGTGTGCTCTTTATACTGACAGTTTTCCTAAAATTAGATAAAAAAATGTTAATATATCGCCTTGCTTAGTGTATCGCAATATCTCGCAATATATTGAATCATAACCCCTGTATCATGATACATATCGTATCGCCAGATTCTTGCCAATACACAACCCTAGTGCAGGTCAATGCACATTTAATGGCATTCTTTAGACACACCTGACAGGTACTACTGGATATCCCAAGGCCTACATTAGTAAGAAGATAAACAACATGCCACATAACGTCCTGCTACTATCTATTACAGCAGACATTACAAAGGAGAAGTACAACGTGAGGATGATTCACGGTGCCTTCAATGAAGGTTGTGATTGTGAGCTTGTGTTTACAACATGGGAAGTCATGTACACTATATGCTTGGTGTTGAAGTGGTCAAGTCATGAGAACACTGCTACAATATATTCACTTATTATTAAGGGTGGTAGAAAATATTGATACACATGAGTATCGCGATATTAGGTTTTGCGATACTGTATCGCTTCTCCAAAATGCTGTATCGATTTTTAATTAACCTCTTAAAAACGGCCCACCTGGCAGCTATTCTGTCTTTCAGAGGTTTTAGTGGGCTCAGTTTTAAAGCTCAAGTGAAGGTACTGGCATCATATGAAACTAGAAAACCTAAGGAGTCCCACGGTACTAACCCTGTGATACTTGCATGTCGCCTCGCTCTGACATCTCTCTCATTAACGCATGTATATAGGTCCCGTTTGTGCATGTGTGTGTGTGTCCTGTCTATAACACAGTGAAAAAAAATTGATTTCCCCACGGGGATTAATAACGTGCCTTTCTTCTTCTTCTTCTGACCTCTGACCTCCAGATATGTGAATGAAAATGAGCTCTATGGGTACCCACAAGTCTCCCCTTTACAGACATGCCCACTTTATGATAATCACATGCTGTTTTTTGCATGCAGTAGAAGTGTGTTATTTTCGCCTATACTAAAATGGTGTGTTTGAATGTTTCTGCATACAGGGGTCCCTAAACAGACTTGGAATTGCATAAATTGGGTATGACTGTAAAGCTGAGACTGTTGTGGATCCAATGAGTCCTATTGTATTCATGTGTAATGATGTTTTAGGTCTCACTTGTAAAAGATGTTTTAATCTCAATGTGACTTCCTAGTTAAATAAAGGTTATGATGTTAGTCCCCATAGTAGCAATTACACATAGTGACTTTTTAACTAAGATTTTATACATATGGTGGTGTGTCTTTATACTATGACAGTTAGATTAAATTAGGAAAAAAATCACAATATATCACCTTGCTCACAGTATTGCAATAAATTGTAATATATTGAATGGTTACCCCTGTATCATGATATGTATTGTATCGCCAGATTCTTGCCAATACACAACCCTACTTATTATACGCCGGAAAATGAACTTCCATGGCCTCCGCCATTTCTGACAATGCCAACAAACACGTCACAACGCGTGAACTCTGAGCTTTTAGAACTTTCCACTTCAGGTCATGAATACCACATGGTGGGGGGGGGCGTTCATATAGACTCTTCGTGAACACGGTAAACACAAACCCATTTGAAGGCACCATAAGTCAGTCTAAGTAGGAAACAGTGAAGTTGTTTCTGAACTCAGCATTCTCACTTGGCCCTTACATTTCCTCATTTTATGTACATGACTTCAGAAATAAATATGCACTTTAACTGATTAACACGTAAAAGATTAACAAAAAGGAAACATATCATTATCCCAGCTTTCCTCTGACCAGGTAAAGCACAGGGTTTAATACTATCAATCAGTAGCCTGGCTAAGTGTTGTGACCGGGCAGAATGACATAATTTGTAATCTATTATTTGAAGCCATGTTAATCAGTGCTATAAATCCAGTTGCTAAGAAACTTTTGGTAGGATTTAACTGTTAGGGTTGAAGTGGCCAATTAATAATTTTCTGAGATGTTAGAGCTTTAGCTGAGGAAAGGAGTATGGAGAGACTGGGCCAGATGCTGCGTAGTTCATTACCCTAACTGAGAGACCCCACCTCCCAACACTACAGCCAGAGTATGAATGAGCAGCAACTGTGGCCAAAGGGACATTTAAAGTAAAAACATTTTCCCATGTCAATTTCAAATTGTAGGGCTGAGTGAGGTCATATCCACATCACATCCACATCATCTACTAAAAGCAAATAGAAACCCCCCAAAACTGAATATATTAGTTTTACCCCAGAAGCCCGGCAGTTCTATATAAACAATTCAGACTATATGATACTGAATATCTCCAGAAACAATACTAATGTAATTCCTGAAAACAGCATTTTAGACCATGTGATATTAAAACTCTCCACTGAGACTGGGACTAATAAAGTTATAGCTTGGTGGCAGGTACTGTGGGGAGATAAAACTCTAAGCTCAACACTAAATACTGAAGAATAAGGAGTAATATGAGATGTCACCATGAGACACTTGTAAGGGGTCCTTCGCTGAACTTGAAATACAACACTAATTTTTTGTAGACTGGCAGTGCTTCGATCTGTTTTACATGGATGTTGGAGTTACAGTTTCTGGTACAGCAATGCAATCAAATTATTTTTGCGTAGAGGTTCACATAAACATGAAATGAGTCCAGACACCTGCCAGTATACTATCAGTTGAGTTGCTCTACAAAATGTTGACTGATGGCAGGAAAGAGGCTGAGGTTTAATTTGCTGAAGTCTACCTTCAAGAGAGAGGCTATGTGAGGATAATTATTGATTGAATAGTAAAAAAAACAATAGAGACAAAACATACATTTACTCTTGAGGAGTGAATATACCTTTTCAACCTCGTCTGCTTTTACTGAGGGGAAGTGAAAACATTACAAAAACTACAGTTTTGCTTTTAGTCTGCTCTCAGAATGAAGCATTTGTTACACCAGCTGGACTGTTGTTGACTGACTCTTGGGGCTTTTGTGTGGTATCTGACAATCAAGCTTTCAAAAAATGTAAATGAATCTTTGAGGCGGACGTGTGATGTGTGCATCTTTTAAAAGCAGTAAGGTAGCAAACATATTGACAAGTATGGATGCACCGATACCGATACTGGATCAGATATCAGGCCGATACTGATTCAAATAGCTGCATCGGGTATCGGTGACAATGGGGCCGATCTATTAAATTCAACTTCATGTTTACCTACTATATACATTTTATATTAATTTGCCAATTTTTTGCTGAATTAAAAGGGTTGACACTTGTATCTATGTATTTATTCGTCACATTTTGTTTTACAAAGTTAGGAAAGCAATGTTTATTAATAATGTCTGTTTTTTCTACTATCTTCACTAGAGAATATCTAACTGTTTCTAGTTGGAACTGAATAGTTTGACTAGTAGCGCAGTGTTTGATCAGCATCCACTCATGTTCATGTCATCCAACGCTAGTTGTTAATCTACTGACAAGCATCATAAGTCATTACAACAATATCTAATAAATTAATTACTACATTTACGGAGGGAGGGGAAATATATAGCTCAATCCCGAGAGACTGGTATAACATATGCCACTGGAAATGTGCCAAATGACAACCATGATAGGACATAACGTGAATTACAAGTTTTGGCACCATCTCAACCGATCGTTTTGGTTTATGTTTATGTTTTTGTTTAACATTAAGCACTATATTATGGTGGAACAAGTGGTGAACAGTTGGACCACAGACAGACCCGCCACCTTCTTCTGTGCAATGCAATAGTGTGACATTCAATTCAATGGCTGGTAAGCATCAGTGTATCTACCGCTAGATGGAAAGTGTCCGATCAACCCCCTAGATAGGTATCACTTTACGTTAGCCCATGTCAATGAATGAAGTTTGCCCCTCCAACTGTTGAAGCCCGAACGTTTGACAGACAGCAGTTCATCGTAACTACCATCAGCTGACCGAACAGAGGACTGGTCGCTAGATCGAACGTTAGCTACGTTAACGTTAACGTTACTCGTGAAAAAACTCACCGATGTGTGTGTCAGTTTGCCCGTGTGGTCCAGGTACCTGGACGCTGATCTGTCTATCCGGTTGCGGGATACATTTGAGGCAGAAGGAGTGCAGACAAGGCAGAAGTTTGGGTTCACAGTCTCGGCTCTGAAGACTTTGTTTACACACTGCGCACGTATCCAAGAAATTGATGGGAGTGGATCCCGGCGTGGATCCCGGCGTGGCCGCTGGAGCCGTAGGTGGGGGGGACATTTCAGTGGTGAGTCCGCCGACAGGAGCATCCGCGGCGGCCGGGTTAGTTTCAGCTGCCGTTGGCTCTGCATTGGTGCTGCTAGTCCCCGCCGGGCTGACGGCGTTGCTAACGCTACCACTGGCTTCCTCTGCTGCACCAGCAGCACCAACAGTCCCGTCGCTGTTAACGTCTCCGCTGCCGCCGTCGCTGGTGGGTGTAGAGGCCTCGTTAGCGTTATTACCGGACTCGATTTCGTCACCATCCTTTGTATTCGCTTCTATGACTATTACTGCATTTTCAACTTTCGCCTCTGGCTGCTCGTTATCTTGCGCTGAAGGCACCGAGTCCGAATTAGCGGACGGTTCCATATCTTCCTCGCCTTTGTTATCCGCCATCTTCCTTCCTCTTTGAACCGCTGCACGCCCTGCGTCACTTTTCGGACCATGAATACGTAAGATTACGTCATGACGCCGACCAAGACCCGAGTTTTTTATCTGCTTGTTTATGGCTAGTTACACGACTTTGGTGCTGATTTTCCACTCGTCGACAGTTTTTAGCGGCGTTGGCTCGGTGCTCGCAAACCGGCGCTCGAGCGCTATGTGTGAACTGTTCAAAGACCGTCTTTGAATTGTGTTTCCTCACAGATGTCTATCAGGTTAAAGTATGGACCTGCCAGGGAGTCTGACTACAGCCAATGAGAGCGCAAGACACGGGAAACATGGAGGAGGGGTAGCCTACTTAGGAACTTTACTGTCTGTGTTGCATTTGCAACACGGACCAAAGTTGTTGTTGCACCTAGGGGGAAACAGGCTGCGGTCTAATCCCTACACCCTCTCCCTACCTGCTCCCTACCCACTTCCACACCGTTCGAGTGGAGGGTCCTCCATATTCAGAGCCATTCCAAACCAATCACTGGGGAGCGGAAGTGGGTTATAAAACCCTCCAACAGCGAGTCTATGGCTGCATCCCAAAACTCTTAATTGCATCCCTGTTTCCCTCACTTGCGTCTCATCCTTGCGTCTTAGTCCCTCCCACCAGGGAAGCATGGAGAGACGCAAGGAAACCATGCGAGGAGAGAGGAAACGAGGAAATACGATTTAAGCGACATGGGACGGTCGTTTCCTCTGAAGCGTCACGTGAAGCGACGTCCATTTCTGATGACAGCAGCAGCTGATCACAGCTGGATCAGCTGTCAGTCAGCTTTAACAGCTGTTTGTGTCTGAACTGTACTAATACTAATAAAGACAAGTGCTCTTTATACTATTTATTCATTATTAGAGTCTGTAGTTATTGATATTCTGGTTGTGAGTTAATTATTTAATAACCCAGAATATGACTATGGTGTTTTTTGAACACTGGACATTATTTATTAGGCTAAAGGGAAAATGTAAATGATGTAACTCATATCAAACCCGACGTTCAGGAATCATCAGCCTCATGTGACTGAATGGAAATGAGGATAAATGATGTAAAAGGTGTTTGTTGCTGACAGACAGACTCTCCTTTTCTCTCTGACTTTAATAGTTTCATTAATAAAAGTTAACGGGGGAAATAACAGATCATGAAAAGAAAAATCATTCTAAGAAATGCAGAAAGTTATTTTAAGTCAGTTTATCTGGTATTATAAACCCCTCTGACTGTCAGGCTGCTTCACTGACGGTGTGTGAAGGAGAGCTACTGCAGGTCCTTCTGCTGCTGCTCAGAGCTTCAGTTAACACAGATTATAACTAGATGGTGAATCAGAAGACAACTAAAATATAAAACGTTTAATCTGTGATCTGTCTTCACTCCGGTATGAAACTCAGTGATGCTGAGAGGTAAAGTTATCAGATCAGTCTGATCGGCAGCAGCGTCCAATCAGTAACTGATATCCAGTAAGGGGGCGTGTCGGTCGGCAAAAGACTTCCGTGCAGGATACACTGGTGTATCCTCGCTCATAGCTCCTCCGGCAAGCCTCCTCGATCCTCGATCCTCGCTCCTCGATGCACAAATAAGGGCTTTGGGACGGTCTTCAAAATGGCGCACCAGAACTACTTCCGGTTCAAGCGAGGATCGAGGAGCGAGGAAATGAAAATTAAGAGTTTTGGGATGCAGCCCCTGGGTACGTTCCAAAGCTCTTAATTTTCATTTCCTCGCTCCTCGATCCTCGCTTGAACCGGAAGTTGTTCTGGTGCGCCATCTTGAAGACCGTTCCAAAGCTCTTATTTGTGCATCGAGGAGCGAGGATCGAGGATCGAGGATCGAGGAGGCTTGCCGGAGGAGCTATGAGCGAGGATACACCAGTGTATCCTGCACGGAAGTCTTTTGCCGACCGACACGCCCCCTTATTGGATATCAGTTATTGATTGGACGCTGCTGCTGATCAGACTGATCTGATAACTTTACCTCTCAGCATCACTGGAGTTTCATACCGGAGTGAAAACAGATCACAGATTAAACGTTTTATAGTTTCATTGTCTTCTGATTCACCATCTAGTTATAATCTGTGTTAACTGTAGCTCTGAGCAGCAGCAGAAGGACCTGCAGTAGCTCTGCTTCACACACCGTCAGTGAAGCAGCCTGACAGTCAAAGGGGTTTATAAAACCTGACAAACTGACTTAAAATAACTTTCTGCATTTATTAGAATGATTTTTCTTTTCATGATCTGTTATTTCCCCCGTTAACTTTTATTAATGAAACTATTAAAGTCAGAGAGAAAAGGAGAGTCTGTCTGTCTGTCAGCAACAAACACCTTTTACATCATTTATCATCATTTCCATTCAGTCACATGAGGCTGATGATTCCTGAACGTCGGTTTGATATGAGTTATATCATTTACATTTTCCCTTTAGCCTAATAAATAATGTCCAGTGTTTAAAAAAACACCATAGTCATATTCTGGGTTATGAAATAATGAGCTCACAATCAGAATATCAATAACTACAGACGCTAATAATGAATAAATAATATAAAGTTATTGTGCCAGTAGAGATGTTTCCTGAGCCTCTAAGCAGTCCACAGTGGAAATACAGGCTGCAGCTTGCACTTGTCTTTATTAGTATTAGTACAGTTCAGACATAAACAGCTGTTAAAGCTGACTGACAGCTGATCCAGATGTGATCAGCTGCTGCTGTCATCAGAAACGGACGTCGCTTCACGTGACGCTTCAGAGGAAACGACCGTCCCATGTCGCTTAAATCGTATTTCCTCGTTTCCTCTCTCCTCGCATGGTTTCCTTGCGTCTCTCCATGCTTCCCTGGTGGGAGGGACTAAGACGCAAGGAAAAGACGCAAGTGAGGGAAACAGGGATGCAATTAAGAGCTTTGGAACGCAGCCTAAGACGCAAGGATGAGACGCAAGTGAGGGAAACAGGGATGCAATTAAGAGCTTTGGCATGCAGCCTAAGACGCAAGGATGAGACGCAAGTGAGGGAAACAGGGATGCAATTAAGAGCTTTCGAACGCAGCCTATGGGTGTGTCCCAAAGCTCTTAATTTTCGTTTCCTCGCTCCTCGATCCTCGCTTGAACCGGAAGTTGTTCTGGTGCGCCATCTTGAAGACCGTCCCAAAGCTCTTATTTGTGCGTCGAGGAGCGAGGATCGAGGATCGAGGAGGCTTGCCGGAGGAGCTATGAGCGAGGATACACCAGTGCATCCCCCACGGAAGTCTTTTACCGACCGACACGCCCCCTTATTGGATATCAGTCACTGATTGGACGCTGCTGCCGATCAGACTGATCTGATAACTTTACCTCTCAACATCACTGGAGTTTTATACCGGAGTGAAAACAGATCACAGATTAAACGTTTTATAGTTTAGTTGTCTTCTGATTCACCATCTAGTTAAAATCTGTGTTAATTGAAGCTCTGAACAGCAGCAGAAGGACCTGCAGTATCTATCCTTCACACACCGCCACTGAAGGAGCTCGACACTGAGAGGGGTTTATAATACCTGACAAACTGACTTCAAATAACTTTCTTTATTTATTAGAATGATTTGTCTTTTCATGATCCGTTATTTCCCCCATTAACTTTTATTAATGATACTATTAAAGTCAGAGAGAGAAGGAGAGTATGTCTGTCAGCAACAAACACATTTACATCATTTATCCTCATTTCCATTCAGTCACATGAGGCTGATAATTCCTGAACGTCGGGTTTGATATGAGTTACATCATTTACATTTCCCTTTAGCCTAATAAATAATATCCAGTGTTCAAAAAACACCGTAGTCATATTCTGCGTTATGAAATAATGAGCTCACAATCAGAATATCAATAACTAAAGATGCTAATAATGAATAAAGAATATAAAGTTATTGTGCCAGTAGAGATGTTTCCTGAGCCTCTAAGCAGGACTCAGTCCACAGTAGAAATACAGACTGCAGCTTGCACTTGTCTTTATTAGTATTAGTACAATTCAGACACAAACAGCTGTTAAAGCTCACTGACATTTGATCCAGATGTGATCAGCTGCTGCTGTCATCAGAAACGGACGTCGCTTCACGTGACGCTTCAGAGGAAACGACGTCTCATGTCTCTAAAAACATATTTCCTCGTTTCCTCGCCTCCTCCGCTCGCATCTCCCGTGGGCGGGACTAAGACGCGAGTCGAGGAGTCGAGGAGAGGAGTCAAGCCGTATAAAAGCACTAATGGGAAAGATCCCTTGCGTCTCTCCATGCTTCCCTGGTGGGAGGGACTAAGACGCAAGGAAAAGACGTAAGTGAGGGAAACAGGGATGCAATTAAGAGCTTTGGGATGCAGCCTATATCGATGCAGACTAACCAGCTGCCCTTACTGACGACGAGCAACGCCGTTTAGTGTTCGTCATGGAACACGCTCCGATGTCAGTTCAGTGCGACTACCGGTACAAACATTTACTGATAATCTACTCAAACTGATAGACATTTAATTTATTCTACTTTATTGTCATACAGACATCAACTACATAAAGTAAGTCGATTATATTTAGGATCAAATATACCCTTATCCAGTCTAGAAAACGGTAGACATGTCCATTAGCTTGTATATATATATATATATATATATATATATATATATATATATATATACATACACACACACACCGCTGTGGGAACACATATATTTCTATTTTTTACCCCTATCAGGAGCTACTATAGCCCCATAATTTATTATATCTTCAACTGTGCAATACTGACTTAACAGTGCAATAATTTAGTGCAGTAATTCAGCTGTGCAATGATCTGGTTTACTCCGGCATAAACACTGCATGTATTTATACAGAACATTTAAACTAATATTCTTATTTTACACTATTCTTGCATTTTTATAAATGAATGCATTTATATTATTTGCATATATTTTATTTTTCAGCAGTATTATTTGCACTGTCGTTATATATATTTTTTATTTATATTTTCTTATGATTTCTCTATTTTTATATATTTATATTTATATTAGAACGGGAGCAAAACACAACTCAATTTCTACCCAGGAATCAATAAAGTATTTCTGATTCTGATATTTATTTCCTTACATAGATAGATAGATAGATAGATAGATAGATAGATAGATAGATAGATAGATAGATAGATAGTAACTTTATTGATCCCGAGGGAAATTCAAGAGAGCAGGAGAAAGGGAAGTTGGTCCCAAAGTGGCTGCTGTATTGATCCCCTCCACCTTAAAGAAGGAGCTTCATTGAGCTGTGAGTGTGACTACAAACAGAGTGCACTCCACCACAGAGTGGGGGGTGGAGGGGCCGGATTGGAATTGGGCCTATTGTCAACAACAACAAGCAATGGAGGAGAATTTACTTGAGCTTTGGCAGGAGCTAGTGACAGCAAAATTTGCTGTCACTAGCAAAATCACCTACACAATTTGCTGCTGACCCAACTCCAGATGCATTCAATACATTTGGAAACCATGTAGCAGCTGAACTATGGCAGATACAGGACCGAGCCACCCTAACGAGATGAAAGATGAGCATCATGAATATGATCTATTTGTTTATTTGTTTCACATATATAAAAAGACAGTAAAAAACAATTCACATGAAAGGAATGTAAAATACGTGTGAGGTTTTGGTACCAGAAACCTACAATGGCTTATATAAAAACCACACCCAAAGGACATACAATAGGTACAAATATTACCATGACAAAAATCACCATTTTAGATGATAGTGTTCAAAACATTTCACTTATAAAAATATACAGTGTAAAGTGTAGGAGTAAAGTTAAAAAAAAATACGTAGAAGCAGGAGCAATTGCCATATTTACAGTTTCTAAAGAGTGATCATTTCTTTCAAAATCAAATGTTTTTGTCAGCAGAGCATTTCTAAGTCTCTTTTTATACACAGACAATGACACAGAGGAATCCATTAGATTTGGACATTTTCATTCTATGAGTAGTTCCACGAAATCTGATAGAAAACTGACCATGGGATGTTTTATACGGAGGAAGATGAAGTATGGTTGGGTAATTATGGAATTGAGAGTTGTTAACAAAATAATATCTAAAACAATGAGGTAAATCTGCATCCTTATATCTCGCCTTAAAGACAAATGCACAGGTTTGAAGAATGTTGATGTCATATATAGTCAATTAAAACTGCAATTTAAAAAAAAAAAAGTGCACTTGGTATAACAGCATTCGAAAAAGTTGCTAATCTAATAAACTGTTTCTGAAGCAGTAATATTTTGTTCAGATAAGTTGGAAAAGTACTTGCCCAAAGAATATTACAGTATGTTATATATGGATATATTAAACTATAATATGACACTCAGGAGACTGAAATTGTATTGCTATACAACAGATTGGGCTCATGTTCATGTAATTGGGTCCTGTCAGCTGTTGTCATTCACATACACTGAAACAGGAAATAAACTGGGACAAACGGTGAAATGGGCTATAGATCCTCCTCCTCCTCACTGCAGGGCTCTTGACCTCACAGCTTTTTACAAACACAACACAACTACAATCAGATTGAAAGCCACTGAAAAGCTATGCTTAATAATTTTAGTTTACATTAATAGTATTTTACTTTTTTGTGTATATTGTTACATTTTCCATTGTAGTGAAATTGTTGTTTATTTGATCGTGTCACACAAGTTTGTATTTATTTCGCTGATGTTTTGAAACAATTGCATCACAAAGTATGTGTAACTTGTACCTGGATCTGGAAACTATACAAGACATTCTGTACCAAAGGTGTTGAATCAATAACAGAACCACAATAATAGTAACAATCTTTATTTGTGTAGCAGCTTTCAAAACACAACATCCTTAAAAAGCAATGCAGTACAAAATGTGGAAAAAAATGTAAAGAAACACACACGTATTTAGCAGGAAAACAATGTATAAGATTCTCAGGAAACTCATAAGATTAAGCAAATTAAGGCAAGGACTACAAATCCCAGGGAAAGTCTTCTAGTGTGTCCTTTTAATAACTTCTGTGACATCCCTACAATACTAAATGTGTTCCTCCTGCCAAGATACGCAACCTGCAGGTGAGACAAAGTAATCACGCATAAGGTTTCTTTGCATTACTGTTGGGTTGCGCTCCCTTCTATGCTCCAACGACTGCAAAGCCCCCATCCCTTGATTCCCTCAGGCTCCATCAACTATGTTGTGGTCAGCATTCTTCCAGTCTGCAGCGGCTGGAGGTGTATATGCCTCAGAACTGCGCTCATGGAGGAAGTTATGGATGCATAGGGAGGCCATAGTTATCTTATCCACCTTGTCTGGCTCCAAGCATATGGTAGACCTGAAAACTCAACCTGTTTACAAGAATGCCTGTTTACATTTCTGCCACTCTCCGTGCCCTAGAGAGGCGGTAGTTTAGTACCCTTTGACTGTGGTCCCTTAAGGGATATGCATCATCGCTCACAAACATGTACGGCATCTTTATGTTCAGCAGGCCCTGGTCCATCGCTTTGCACAGGTCAGAGTGAGCGAACAGTCCAGCGTCTGAGACGCTATCTTGGGCACCCAGAGATGATCTTATAGTTTGCATCCACAGTGAACCTGCCCCTTGTAATTATGGTAGAGGCTGCCACTTTTTGCTGGAGGTTGTATGTGGATGGGTTTTCCATTAAGCGAGGCACCAAGGCAATGTGGAAATTGCTGTTTCAGTTCAAAGTCCCGGGCTATTGTCCACCATTGCCTCTGTTGATGGTGTCTAGCAATAGAAGAAAAGGACATTTAAGGCTTCATTTCGTACATTGATTCTTGTATTTGCCACAGATGGTAAAATAATAAATTTCTGCTGTACTGTGCATTTCAATTCACGACTTAAGACTGTGACTCTTATATTATAATGTAATTACATTAAAAAAAGTCAATAACAGCAGTACTCCATCAAAATATAAACATTGTGAGATGAGATGAGAACAGGGCATATTATATTTTTGTAGATACTGTAAGCAGCCTTGTGTGGTGGTAACCAGAGCCTTCCTTCTTTTTTCATGACCCGGTACAGAGCGGCACAGGTCTCCATTAACTATGTATGAAATAGTGCTGGTCCCAATCCTGTACTGGAACCTGAGGGACTTGAATGTTTTGTGTTTCTAATGTTTTGGGGGATGGTTGTTGCAATGAATATGGGTATGTAAAGTGTTTTGGGTGGATGCATTGGTTCCTTTTTAGTATGATAAATAGAGTGCATAATAGGCTAGCCACACAGTATTGTGTGAATTCTGTGTAAATAGCAAAGGGTTCATTTGCATCGAAATTATTTATGACCCACAGAACTAGATTGTGGGTACAAGCGGCTGAAATGGGTTTCCTCAGGAGGGTGGCTGGCGTCTCCCTTAGAGATAGGGTGAGAAGCGAGGGAGTTGGAGTAGAGCCGCTACTCATTTGCGTTGAAAGGAGCCATCTGAGGTTGTTCGGGCATCTAGTAAGGATGCCGGCCCCCATGGCCCCCCCCTAGGGAGGTGTTCCACGCACAACCAGCTGGGAGGAGGCCACGGGGAAGACCCAGGACTAGGTGGAGAGATTATATCTCCACACTGGCCTGGGAAGGCCTCGGGATCCCCCAGTCAGAGCTGGTTAATGTGGCCCGGGAAAGGGAAGTTTGGTGTCCCCTGCTGGAGCTGTTGCCCCCGCGACCCGACCCCGGATAAGCGGTTGAAGATGAGCGAGTGAGTGAAATTATTTAGCCAAACAATAGGGATGCACTGATACGAAGTTTTAAACATTGCTTTTCTACCTTTGTAAAACAAAATGTAACAAATAAATATATATACATTTATATTTATTATTAAAATGATAAATCATACACCAGCAACTTGGTAAAACATCTTCAAAATTAACAGGTAGGTAGGTACTTTATTAATCCCCGAGGGGAAATTTCTGAGTTACAGCTGCAAAAAATAGAACAACAAGATAAGAACACAACAAGATTAAGAATAGAATAAGAATAAATAAGGTAGAAAATAAGCATTAGCAATAAATACTCTTAAAAGCTGGTTAGCAAGTGCCAGTACTAATGTCCAATTGTGATGCATGTCTGACTGCACTGCTGGATGGATGGATGAGTGACAGTGTGCGTGCGTGCGCGCGGGGGGTGTTAGTTAGTCAAGAGATGAGTTGTACAGTCAACAGGAATTACAATTCAAGTGTAAATCTTTTCAATGCAGCAACAAATTGGTCAAAACTTAAACAGGAATTCAGATTCCAGTATATAATGTATATAGTATATAAACATAGAATTCAATTGAATAGATCGGCCCCATTGTCACCGATATCCTATCCAGGTATTTGAGTCAGTATCAGTCTGATATCCGATCCGGTATCGGTGCATCCCTACCAGACAATGTGAGACATAAAAAGACTGTATACTCTAAACTTGATATGTGATATGTATCATTGCTTGCCTAATTAGCTCCTACACAGATTACTGGACCATAGAGTCTCTAACTGGTGTACACATTGAAGCAAATTGATCCAAGAGCCATTTAACCATTTACTGAGTGACTTGCAAACTTACAAAAACATTTAAGAAAATTGAAAACCCTTTACTTTCTGTATCCGAGGCCTCCTACAATAACATCTGAAAGGTGGATAAAATGTTTGGTTGTTTTTTTCTACAGTATATTTAGGCATTACAGGGTTATATTGATATTGCTCGGGCACACTCACCTGTTGCAAAGTTAAAGATGGATGCTCTCTCTGGGTTATTGCCAGCCTCATTTTAGCGTCCTGCTTGGTTATGAGTTTGACCATCCCCAGCAAGAAATCAAACTCCTCTGCTGTTATCCACAGCAGCTCCCTGAACCCAGTGTTCTGTCATCTATAGTTTCTACCAGAATACATTGGCATACACACAAGCTTTTCAGTATTTGTAACCTTGTCGTCCTTGCCCAACCACAGTGCGGGCAGGCAGCTAACTACGATTTCATTGCAAAAATATTTATTTAACTCCAACTGTCTCTGCAGAACAGGCAATCCTTGCTGTCTGCGTATCCCAATCCATTCTTTCACCCATTTTCTTTTCTTTTTCTCCTTAAAAATGGTTGTAACATATCTTTGATTCAATGCAAACCCATCTGTTTGTAAATGACAAAAAACATACAATTTATTAAACATTATTTTCACAGGATATTTGTGTCACTATCAATAAACATGTATCCTTATTCATTTAATCATTTTTTTGTTGGGTTGTTACGAGGGTACCGGAAATGCTAAAATGCTAACTCAATTCTGGGTTTTAGGACTCATTAATGTAGCACTCAATTGTCTGTGTTGTATAATGTATATAGTGTTGTTCAGAATTTTCATATTTGCATTGTAAACGCTGCAAATTTTAAATTGTGTCAAGATCACACAATATATTGCTTTCAGTCCTGTCCCTACACCACAAGGAGAGAGGGAATGAGGGAAGGGTTGTGTGTGTGTAATTAGAACAGCTGGCATGCATCTGGGCCTAATTACATCACCTGCTATGAAATTACAACATGATTATGTATTAAAATGAAATTTGAAATCAAAACTAATTTAGTTCAAATGTATGAGTAAGCTGAATATATCTATATCAGCTAAAGTTGAAAGTTTGAGCAGACTCTTCTGTGAGTTGTGATTGCATTAGTACCAGAAAAAGAGTGTAAAAGTCAAACAGCTCAAGAGACTACTGACTGAAAAAAAACATTGCAGCCAATCAGAACAACATGAATTTGCTTAACTAAAGCTGACTGGTTGTGAGTGAACTGCACAGCAACTGCCTGGGGCGGGCCCCCCAACTAAAAGGGCCCCAAACAGCTCTAGATTACTTATGTTTACATAAGAAAAGTATTGAATTATATTACTATTCTAACTCATTGTACCCTGAAATAACAAAAAAAAACCACTTACAAATATACACCTCAACTGTATACTGGGCTACTTACTGTGTTCTCCCACCTCAGAGGAAAAGCACTCCCTCTTGTGGCCAAAGAGGGCAACAACTCTTGTCTTCATTATGCCTGAATGCTGGAAACTGGAGCACAGTGACTATTTTGTTAACTACAACAATGTTGTGCCCCTTAAACAGGGGAAATAGTGAGAGAGAAGGATGAATGAATCACACACAGCTCTTCCCTTCACTCGTCTCTGTATTGAATCACATTTTAAATGTAATGCAATGTAAACAAAACTCATACATTTAGACATCTGAACTCAGTTTCTGGACCACAGTAATCATGGCTTAATTACATTTTTAACTTTCTCTAAATCATTTAAATTATCTTTTTAACTGCTTCTAAATGTTCTTAATTTAAATACAGCATTAAGTCTCTTATGAAATGTATTTAAACTTTTTAGCTCACTGGACACATGAATTCACCTTTAACTGTTATAAAATCAACAACTGCATACACATATGAACGTAACAACCTAGCTTAAATGCCGATGACAAAGTAAACAGACCTAGGCCTACAACGGGACCACGATGCATCCGACAGCTAGCTTACATAGCAACAGCGTTAGCTAGAAACTTTCAAACACAATACAGAGTACAAAATGTGCACTTTTCCTCTATAATGAACAACAACAACGTATAACGAATTCTTAACAACATGTGTTTACAACGTTATAGTGCTTTGTGGACGTTATTTACCTTAAACAGGGGAAATAGTGAGAGAGAAGGATGAATGAATCACACACGCAGCTCTTCCCTTCACTCGTCTCTGTATTGAGTGAGGAAGAGGAGCGCGATCCCCCTACTGGAACCCCGAGGCATTACCAACAGATCAACACAAAATCAACCCACACACACAAGGATCTGCATCACCTATCTGCATTATTCCTCTTTCTGGTTCACAGCATATGTGCTGCATAGTCTCTACAGTGACCAGTTTTTATGCATATTTACATCCAAAAATTAAATGACATGTCCTGAAACCAATACAGTAATAACTGAGACAACAAAGAAATTGGCTTTTCTCTAAATAAATGAATTATGCCTGAAAATTATTATTCTTGCCTGTCACTCTGTTACGTCCACAAAGTGGAACAATAACTTAACAACCAAATTAAACAGAGTCAAAGTGAAGTTCAAAAATTAAGTTTATTAAAGGACAACTGAAGGTTCACAAATGTGGTGGAGGTAGGGACAATATAGTTGTGCCAAATAATCAAAATTAACAAACCAAAACTAGGCCTAACTAAATCTGTCTTCTTTAAACACAACAAACAAAAGGCTGACTAAGTTATCTACAAACAGCAGTTTACAAAACATACATGGGTTGGCAACAACCACTAAACCTAGTGTTTCTAGACATGAAAAGAACCTACGTGCAAAAGTGTACAGGGTACCCCAGACTTACCTATGCCCTCTACCTCCTTACCACAAACCTTATCTTTAATTTCCCACTGGAAACAAGTGTCTTCACAATTCAAATACTTCATTACAAAATGAGTCAGAGAGAGAGAGAGAGAGCCCAGAGTGTGCCTCTTTTATGTGCAAACCACGACAGCGATTGGCTGGATAGAATGAGTGTGAGCCACTCAGCAGCTGGCAAACTCTGCACAGGTGGACTCCAATCACCTCCATTAACTCTGGATCCTGGAAGCACCTGCAAGACAAGGAGGGGCAGAACAACACAGGAGAAAAGCTCTGCAGGCCTGTCTGGCCCTGCAGGCACGTAACACCTCCACCCATAAGATTCCAACAATGGCTGGAATTATATACACACAATGCTATACTACAAACCTGCTAACTACGTGATAGTGCATCAGCTACCACATTTTCAGACCCTTTTTTATGTACCATCTCTAGGTTGAACCCCTGAACCATCAGCGACCAACGCATTAAACGCTGGTTGTGATTGTACATCCTTGAGAGGAACACCAAAGGATTATGATCTGTGTAGACTCTAATGGGTTCAACACTGGATGCAAGATAGACCTCAAAATGTTGCAAAGCCAACAACAAAGTGAGGGCCTCCTTCTCAATAGTGGAATAATTAAGCTGATGCTTATTGAATTTGCGAGAAAAATAACTCACGGGATGGTCAATACCCTGGGTGTCCTCCTGCAGAAGCACCGCTCCAGCCCCGACACCACTGGCATCAACCTCCACCTTGAAAGGCAAGGAAAAATTTGGGGCAGACAAAACTGGACCACAACACAATAGAGCTTTCAGACTCTCAAAGGACTTTTGGCACTCATCCGTCCAAACAAAGGGCTTGGATGGACTGGTCAAAGTAGTCTGGGGCCGCCACATATTATCTGTTCAATATCTTTACGCTGGTTACTACAGAGATGAGATAAGTATTGGGGCAAGTTAGACAATACCTCAGAGTTGCTCAACCTTGCCCCCTGTGGTGTGGCATTTCGCATCACCAACCCATCTTCATCACCAGCACTACTCACTCCTGCAAAAGAGACAACAGGTGAAACAACAGTCTTCACATCATGGACTGGAGATGACTCACTTTGATCATCTCGAGAATGGTACAGTTTTATCATATTTACATGACACACTCGGGTCCGTCGCCTGCGGTCAGGTGTCTGGATAACGTAGTTTGTATCACTAAGCTTCTTCTCTACTACATAGGGACCTGAAAACTTGATAGAGAGGGCCGAACCAGACAGGCAAGAGAAGCAAAACCTTGTCACCTGGCTGAAATGAATGGGCAACTGCCTTCTGGTCATAGTGCTGCTTCATCTTTACCTGAGAAGATTCTAGAGCCTCTTTAGCCAATGAGCAGGCGCGCTGCAGACGAACTTTAAGCATGGCAACATACTCAGGAACACTTTTTATCTTGTCTGTTGGAGACACCAACTGTTCTTTGAGAACCTTTAATGGACCCCTAACTTCATGTCCAAACACTAACTGTGCAGGACTGAAGCCGAGTGACTCTTGCACTGCTTCACGGGCAGCAAACATCAAAAGAGGAATGCCATCATCCCAATCTTTCTGACTGTCATGGCAGTGTTTGCGCAGCATTGATTTCAGAGTCTGGTGGAATCTCTCTAGTGCCCCCTGGCTCTCTGGATGGTAAGCACTAGAGGTAACATGCTTAATTCCTAAGGCCTTCAGGGCCTGAGCAAAGACTCTGGACTTGAAATTGGTACCTTGGTCAGTTTGTATCTCACGAGGCAGACCAAATACCGTGAAAAACTTCACAAGAGCCTTGGTGACAACCGGAGCTGTGATTTTCCGTAGCGGAATGGCTTCTGGGAATCTGGTGGAAGTGCACATAATTGTGACCAAAAACTGATTACCGCTCTTAGTCTTTGGCAACGGTCCAACACAATCAACAATTACTTTTCCAAATGGCTCACCCATCACTGGAATCGGGTTGAGAGGAGCAGGAGCAATCACCTGATTTGGTTTCCCTGAAACCTGACACACATGGCAGGTACGACAGTAACGAACAACATCAGACTTGAGTCCAGGCCAGAAGAAATGTCTAAGGACTATTATAAGTTTTTGTAACCCCCATATGTCCTGACCAATGGTGATCATGAGCTAAGGACAGTACCTGTGAACGATACACAGTGGGAACAACAACTTGGTAAATTGCATTACAGTCTACATCCTCTGAAACTTCACTTGTCCAGCGACGCATCAACAAGCCATCATTTAACAGATAAGCCATTTTCTTTTTCTTAGCTTCTTCCTGACTAAAGACAGAAGACAGACATTTGGAAAGAGTGGAATCACCTTTTTGTGCAGCAATGTATTCCGCACGACTTGCCGGGAGTTCAACAACCTCTCGAGTGGACTGAGACATGATGTCAGCGGGCTGATCAGTAAGCTGACTATCAGACTGTCACAGCAATATCAGGAACCTGGTCATTAACAAAGATAGTGTCAGACAAATCAAGACCATACTTCTTTGACTGGGCCCTGGTAACAGCACAAGCCAGAAAGACACTGGGGAGCAGTTGTCCCAGTTGGTCAGACTCAGAAGTGGTAGGAGAGCTTTCAACCACCTCAGGAACTGGCACAACCTTACCACCAGCCAGATCATTGCTCAGAATAAAGTCAACACCCTTAATTGGTAACGCAGGAAGAACAGCAACTTTGAATAACCCACTAACCAGGGCATGGTGAACATGTACATTATGTAAAGGGGCCGGAATATAACTCATTCCAACACCCTGTACAATTGCACTTGAGTTACATGATGAGATAGACGACAATGGTAAGATACCTGCTCGAATTATCGACTGGGAACCTCCTGTGTCTCTCAAAATCGTTACCGACTGCTGGTCTTTTGGATCACCAGTAAGAGAAACAAAACCTTTTTGAATGAAAGGTTTGAAACAGGGATCAGGTTCAACATCCTCACTGTGAACTTTCTTGATTCCTGGCATGGACACAGTCTTCACCAGACCCACACCTTTCGGTTGTGTCGGGTTATATGGATTTTGTTGTTTACGCTTTAGAGTCAAACAATCAGCAATAAGATGACCTTTTTTTCGACAGTAAAAGCACTCACGCTCACTACGTGGAGGAGACCGTGGTCCCCAGGTTTTCTCCAGTGAGGGATCAGGTCTCACAGGACGCGACAGTGACTTTATCTGGACGAGAGGAAGACACAAACACATTCTTGTGAGTAAGAACAAACTCATCAGATAGTACTGCTGCTTTACTCACTGAGGTCACCTTCTGTTCATTTAAGAACATTACCATTTTCTCTGAGAGAGAATTCTTAAAGTCCTCCAAAAGAATCAACTGACGGAGGGACTCAGTTATTCTTAACATCATTGGCTGCACACCACTCATCAAAAAGAACACCTTTCTCTCGTACAAACTCAACAAAGGTCTGTCCAGCCAGTTTCCTATGATTCCTGAACTTCTGTCTGTAGGCCTCTGGCACAAGCTCATAGGCACGCAAAATAGACTCCTTAAGAACCTTATAGTTCAAACTATCTTCCAACGAAAGAGATGATACTACTTCCTGTGCCTTACCTACCAACTTACACTGTAATAAGATCGGCCACATGTCCTTGGGCCAATCTAGTGCAGTAGCAATTCTTTCAAATGCACCAAAGTAAGAATCAACTTCTGGCTCTCTAAATGTTGGCACAAGTGCAATATGCTTACTTACATCAAACCTAGTTTTATGAACATCATGTTTTGGTACACCCTCCTCAGATGAAAGTTTTAGGGACCGATTGGAAGTGATTCTCATGGCCTCTAAATCAAGCTCCCGTATTCTAACTTCTGCCTCCAGTTCTAATTTACGAAGCTGTAATCGATCATACTCTGCCTTACGCACCATTTCCTTCTCTTCTAACTGAAGGCGAGCCAGACGAACCTTAAGCTTAGCATCACTGCTAGAACCTCGACTGCCTGGAGAGAAAGCCTCAAAGCGTGGTAATGTTGCAGGAGGAGGATCACTTTCAGCCAATTTCCTCGGAGGAGTAGTTGATTCTATTTGCTCCTCCTTGGGAGTCTTTGGTTCTTCTAGGGAACCTGCATCATGTAAACTTCCATCAACAGAGGAATCAGGGTTGCCTGGAACCTCAAACATTTAATTCAACCAATTTTTCAATTAATTTCGCTTTTATTTCTTTTTTTTTACACTATATTTGGACACTACAATGTTGAAGTGTGCCGCAATGCTAAGTAAGTCGTCTTTACGACATCTCTCAACTTGCTCCAAATTAGGACCATTCACAAAATCCTGTAGATTAAACGCCATTTTTACACAGATTTCCAACTACCACAGTGACTCATCATCAATTCGGTTGTTGAGTTGTTCATGGGAAAAATATCCCGGACGAGCCCCCATTTGTTACGTCCACAAAGTGGAACAATAACTTAACAACCAAATTAAACAGAGTCAAAGTGAAGTTCAAAAATTAACAGTTTATTAAAGGACAACTGAAGGTTCACAAATGTGGTGGAGGTAGGGACAATATAGTTGTGCCAAATAATCAAAATTAACAAACCAAAACTAGGCCTAACTAAATCTGTCTTCTTTAAACACAACAAACAAAAGGCTGACTAAGTTATCTACAAACAGCAGTTTACAAAACATACATGGGTTGGCAACAACCACTAAACCTAGTGTTTCTAGACATGAAAAGAACCTACGTGCAAAAGTGTACAGGGTACCCCAGACTTACCTATGCCCTCTACCTCCTTACCACAAACCTTATCTTTAATTTCCCACTGGAAACAAGTGTCTTCACAATTCAAATACTTCATTACAAAATGAGTCAGAGAGAGAGAGAGAGAGCCCAGAGTGTGCCTCTTTTATGTGCAAACCACGACAGCGATTGGCTGGATAGAATGAGTGTGAGCCACTCAGCAGCTGGCAAACTCTGCACAGGTGGACTCCAATCACCTCCATTAACTCTGGATCCTGGAAGCACCTGCAAGACAAGGAGGAGGGGCAGAACAACACAGGAGAAAAGCTCTGCAGGCCTGTCTGGCCCTGCAGGCACGTAACACTCCCCCTCAAAACAGATGTTGTCCTCAACATGCTAACCTTTGACCTTCAGTGCAAATACAGGGGTTAAAGAGCATACCATCAAAATATCTCCCTAGTACCACTTCAGACTAACAATCCTGCTACATTTTATCTTGTATAGTGCAGTAGTGCAGTTTTACAGACTGGAACTCTTTTCATACATTCCTTCAGACATGGGTAAATACCCAGTGTCGTTCAGTGTCCATTTTTTCTCTTTTGGTCATTTGTTTGACCTCCTTCATTACGCATTGTTTCGACACAGTCCATTGCTGCCTTGTTAACAGTTCTATTTATGCAGCATGTCCAAGTCAACTACACTCTCCTTTAATACAGGTCCATGAGTGTGATATGATAGACTGCAACAGTGTCATGTAAATGTGTATGTTGAGTGTATCCACAGTCAAAAGTTCCTCATGTTCAACAGTCCATTTGAATGTGAATTATGTGTTGAACAGTCCGTTTTTTTCTTTCTTTGAGTGTAATGTATGTGCATTTACTCAGTCCAGTGGTGTGCAATGTTTCTACCTTCCATGTCAATAGCACTGCTGGAAGTGGTATGGCGGCACAGTGAGTGTCCATGGCACTTTAAAGTTTGTATGCCAAGGTGTTGTCCTCAGGTTGTAGCATACAGGTGAGCCAAGCTTATCATATGTGAAGAACTTGGGCCGTCTGTGTTGTCGTCTAGGCCGCTGACGCTCCTCACTGCTGAGATCACTTGGAACAGGTAATGGAACAGCATCCTCCACAGGTAGGTCCTCCACATAACTGTTCTCTCTCGCCAATAAGTGCTCCATTTGGTTTGTTGTTTCTTGTTCTTTCTCTGGTTCAGGTGCTATGTTTTCCTCAGGGTGTCTGCATTCAATCTCCACAGGTGTACTAGTGCACACAGGATTCACTGTCTCAGGTGTGCATGTCTTGGATTGCTGCTCAAGTGTCACAAGATGATACTCATCATCTTCCTCTTCCTCTGACTGCTCCGCTTCCTCATTTCTCTCCACACTTTTCTTCTTTGTGCGTGGCTGTACTGGGGTTTCCAGTGGCAAGTGGTCACATGGGAGGAGAAGATTACAATGTAAAATCCTTGATCTCCCTTTTCCTTTCTCAGGTCTGAGTTCATAAACAGGGATATCTTCACTCACTTGACGCACAACTGTGTGGATGGTATCCTCCCAGTGGTTTCTCAGTTTTCCTGGACCACCACGAGGTGTCATGTTCCTGATTAAAACACGATCACCAGGCTGTAGCACCGAGCTTTTCACCTTACTGTCATAGTGTCTCTTGCTTCTCATGGCAGCTTTGTGAGCATTTTGTCTTGTGATCTCGTACGCTTCTTCCATGCCCTGCTTCCACTTTTCCATGTAGTTATGATGATTACTGTCTCCTTGTTCTGAGGTCAAGTTGAACAACATATCAACTGGCAACCGTGGAGAGCGCCCATACAACAAGTTAAAAGGTGAAAAACCAGTCACTTCACTGCGAGTACAATTGTACGCGTAAATCAGTTTGTTTAGTGAGTCTTTCCAGTTAGTCTTTTGTCTCTCTGTGAGGGTCTTTAACATCTGGAGCAGTGTTCGGTTAAACCGCTCTACCTGTCCGTTCCCTTGGGGGTGGTAGGGAGTGGTTCTCGACCCAGCAACTCCACAGTACTTTTTCAGTTGAGCGAACAGTTGGTTTTCAAATTCGCCACCCTGATCATGGTGTATTCTTGTTGGGAAGCCAAATTTCAGTGCATAGTCGTTAAAGATCTTGTCTGCAGCTGTTTTGCCTGATTTGGAAGTTGTGGCGTAAGCCTGGGCAAAACGTGTAAAATGGTCAATGATTACAAGAATATACTCATAACCACCCTTACACTTGTCAAGGTGCAAGAAATCAACTGAAACAAGTTCAAACGGTTGAGTGGTTACAATGTTCGTCAGTGGTGCTCTTGTCCCATGGCTTGGCTTCTTGTGCTTGAGGCACACACATCTTCTCATGACATAATCCTCGATCTCCCGTTGCATATACGGCCAGTAAAACCGGTCCCGTACCAGGGATGTAGTCCTTTCTACACCCTGATGACCCATTTCATCGTGAAGTTCTTTTAACACTGTAGTTTTGTGTGCTTCTGGAAGCACCAGCTGTTTTCTGCTTGCAGTTTTCCTGAACAACACTCCACCCTCAGAAATCTCCAACTTATCCCACTCTCTAAGGAGACATAAGATCTGTGAACTGAGTTGTTTGAGTTCTGGACCTGATGGTCGTTTTTCTGCCAGTTTGAACTGAATCACTGGTCCGACAGTGGGGTCATTCCTTTGGTCATGTTTGATTTGTCCAGCTGTTAGTGGAATGAGGGACGTGTCTGTAGCTATTGCTGCACATTGTACTGAGACACCCATGGACCATGATGCACTGGATTCATCCTGACTTTCCACTGCCTGTGTAGCTGCTCCAATCACATCCTGTGATATTTCCTCTGAACACTCTTTCATGAATATTTCCATATCTAAAGGCATTCTGGACAGACTGTCTGCGTCAATGTTTTCCTTACCCGGACGGTATTTGATTGTGAAGTGGAAATCTGCCAGTTCTGCTACCCATCGACACCCTGTTGCATTCAGTTTGGCAGTGGACAGTACATAGGTAAGTGGGTTGTTGTCACTGTAGACGGTGAAGAATGGTGCATAGTACAGGTAATCACGGAATTTTTCTGTGACCGCCCACTTGAGGGCTAGGAACTCCAACTTTCCTGAATGTAGATGGTAGTTTTTCTCTGCTGTAGTTAAAGTACGGGAGCCATAAGCAATCACACGAAGCTTTTCATTCTGCCTTTGGTACAATACAGCACCTAGTCCCTGGTTGGAAGCATCAGTATGGATGATGAATGGCTGTGAAAACTCTGGGAAGCCTAGAACAGGAGGCTGAGTGAGACAGTCTATCAACTGTTCCAAGATTGACTGGTGCATGTCAGTCCACTTAATGGGTGTGTTGGATGGAACTCCTCTGCTGTTTCGTTTTGTTTGCCACTTCCTCTTTGTGTTGTTCAGTGTTTCGGTTTCTACAGGTGCTTTAAACAGGTCATACAGGGGCTGGCAATACGTGAAAAATCTTTGATATACTGCCGGTAATAACTTAATAGTCCCAAGATTGCTCTTATCTCACCAACAGTACCTGGATGTTTGTTTTTCAGGGCCCTGACAGCAGCAGTATCGGCAGGGTCCACCCGGTTCCCCTCAGCAGACACAATTCTTCCAAGGTACCGTACTTCTGCTTTAAACAAGTCACACTTTCTGGGCTTTAGTTTTATCCCATGCCCTCTCAGTCGTTGCAGCACCCTTCTAACATCACTGACATGATCCTCAAATGTTCTGCTAAACACAAGAACATCATCAAGATATGGCACACATATTTCATCCCTTAAGCCGTCCAAGCACTCTTCCATGCAGCGCTGGAATGCTGCAGGTGCATTCATAAGCCCAAACGGAATTCGGACCCACTCATACAGGCCCCAGGGGGTCACAAAAGCTGTGAGATGCTTACTGTCCTCGGTCATGAACCCCTGGTGGTATGCCTTGCCCTGGTCCAGCAGTGAGAAGAGGGTGTTCCCTCCCAGGTTGTCCATAATGTCCTGTACTCTGGGGATGGGGTGGCGATCTGGGTGAGTTTTCCTGTTAAGCTCCCTGTAGTCGATACATAAGCGGAGAGTGCCATCCTTTTTTCTCACACAGACGACTGGAGAAGAGTAGGAAGATGTAGACTTTTCAACCCACCCTTGTGCTATCAAGTCCTGTAAGTAGTCTTTCATCTCTTTGTATAAGGGTTTTGGAACAGAGAGATATTTTCTTGACACTGGCTCAGCATCTTTTAGTGAAATGTTCATTTGCAGGTTTTTCACACAGCCTATCTCGTCATCAGACCTGGAGAATGACTCTGACTCTTCTCTTAACATCTGGCTGACTATTGGTCTCTGGTGTTCATCAAGATGAGCCAAATCAACAGGAGGATCCCACTGTTCGTGGACAGGAGCACTTTCACTGGAGCTCTGGGCTTTGACATGGTGAATGGACGCAGTAGGTAGGTGGTCTGTTTTAAATATATTTGCAGGATATACTGAGTTGACTGATTGTACAGTCCCAATAACAGTCCTTCCTGACAGCGTAATGTCATGACTCGTAGGGTTTTGCACACTAACAATGATTTTTGGGGCCATGCCTGCCTTCACTGACACAAGAGTATCACAAAACTCTAATCCTTCAGGCCACTGTGGGTTTTCATGAGGCTCGAAAATCAGAGTCTTATCCTCTTTGAAAGCTGGGGCCTGTACTCGACACTCAATTTGAACGGAGCTATGTTTAGGCACACTCACCCTCTCATTTGCTGTTCTTACATTATGGTCACACATCTGTCCTACACTCACAGCATTAATAAAGGTCTTTGCTTTGTTTTTCTTTAGATGAGGAAAAGCCATTTTTACTGCCTTCACAAGCTTCTCTTTGACTCCATGTGTTGTCTGGTTTTGCAGACTGTCCAGCACAAGACATTAAAGCCAATAATAGGACATTGTTGTTGGCTGCCTTTTAGCACTAGCATGGGTATTAGCAACTCATCATCATTAGCAGTAAGTTTAAAGGACACTTCGAGCCAACCACTGTATGGCATGTCTGTCCCGTTGGCTGCTTCAAGTTGTAAAGGGTCAAGAGGGTCAACAAGTTCAGCTACATCCCTTAGCGGCACATCAGGTAAGTGTCTCCCTTTAAATACCTCATCTATAGCACAAACTTGTGAACCTGTATCCCAAAGTGCCTGAGTTTTGAGTTTGTGCAGGAAACAC
This sequence comes from Sebastes fasciatus, assembly GCF_043250625.1. Classification (NCBI taxonomy): domain Eukaryota; kingdom Metazoa; phylum Chordata; class Actinopteri; order Perciformes; family Sebastidae; genus Sebastes; species Sebastes fasciatus. The sequence continues at coordinate 244,651 of NC_133802.1, forward strand.
CTGATGAGGCACTTCTTCCCTACTAACTCCCTTACAGTAGGTATTTTCTCTGGAGCACTATTTTCCTTGCCCTTGGGTTTCTCAGATGACCGTGTTGCCTGTTTCTTAATACTTGAACATGTATATGGCTTACAATGTCTTTTGTGTGCAGGCCAGTGTGTTTCCTGACAGTCTTTTGAGCAGTACAGTGTGGTTTTACAAATTGAGCAACATTTTAGCTCCTCACTGTCTTTTTCTTCTTTGCAACTTGCACAACGTTGGGACTTATCCATGTTGCCGGTTGCTCCATGTCCCGTGGAAGCAACCTCCCTTAGTTTAAAGGGCTCCTTCTAGTGGGTTCCACTACCCTCTGTGCCTTGCAACCTGCCCTGAAATGTTCACTGCTTCCACATCTAATGCTGACAGTAATCTCCGCCTGCTTGAATACAAGCATAACATCTAGGACGGGGGCGTGGTGCTTGGTAATTCCGCTGTGGTGCAAACCTTTGTTGGAACTGAGCTGTTTCCCTCATCTGCGCAGGTCTGAATGCTGGTCGGTACTCCTGCGCTGCTGCTGGTGGCTGCTGGTGGTACACTGGCATGGCATTTGACTCAGCTTTATAAGGTGAGGGTTGTGGGGGTGAAAACACTGGATATGGGGCAGACATATTAGCTGGTTCTCTGCTTGGTGGGGGATACTGTGGGGGCACAGGTGTGGACCTTTGGATGGTTTCCCTGATTTGGGAGATTTCAGCTCTCAGATCTTTCAACAGCACCATGTCAGAGCGAATTTCTTTGATTTCGGACAGCAGATCAGGAGGAAGGGAAGTGGCTGTGTTTTGCTGGGTGGTGCTTTTCTTTTCCACTGGAACTTCACTGGCCTGGACTGTATTCACATTTGTTGCTCGTGATGGGGCAGCATGTTTCTTTTTGTCCTGTCTCTCCTTTTCATTGGTGCATGCAATGTTCAGTTTCTCCAGCAGCAGCTCATCTGAGGTGTTTGTCTGCAGGAGGTAAGGCTGCAGGTCACTTTTGATATTGTCATTCTGTAGGCCAGTCAGGACAGTATGCATGAATAGACTCTGGACTGGTGCTGGGTCATATTTTAAGTTTGACTCATCTTCCTGAGAAGCAAACAGAATTTTCTGTCTCATGTCCATTGCCCTTATCAGGAAATTTTGAGGTGTCTCTTTACTGCTCTGGACCTCAGAGGTGAGTTGTTTATATAACTCAGTGGCACCTCTCTCCTGGTAATGGGACCTGAGAATTCTGCGGAGGGCGGGCAGCGTAAGTTTTTCCTTCCCCTCAAGGTAACTTCGTAACTGCAGGCCTGGTGTGATGGCGCGGATTACAGCATCAATGATCTCTGACTCTGGGTAGCCCTTATTGAGCCCATTTTCAATTTGTCTGGCCAGACTGGAAAAGGTTAACTTATCTTTTTGTCCTGGCTCTCCTATTTGGCCTGCCATCTTAAAATCTTTGCGCCACATAGTTAGTTAGGGGGTGCTAGCGCCATGTTCTTTGCTGGAGTGCTGGAACTGGCAGGGGGGTTCATGCTTATGTTCATGAGGTCATGCATTTCATTCTCTTTTTCTTGTAATGACAGTCTTAGCTCCTCTACCTCTTTCTGGAGGTTTTCCTGTCTGTCAGTTTGATGCAAAATCTCAATCTCAGTTAGGTTTGTTGCCATTTGGATTTTGTCTATTATGTCTTGAATGTTAAGAAGTTCTGACAAACCTTCATCCTCTCGATCGCCCAATTGCACCCGTTCAAGGTACCTCATGACGTGTGAAATTAATTGACTGCGTGTTTTACCAGTCACATGTTCCTTTCCTGGTCCAGAAATCAGAAGTTCATTGCACACTTTAATCAGTTGTTCAACAGTCAGTTTATATAATGCTCCTTTAATCTACAGCTCCAGCTTCTCGAAATCAGACTCCATTTTATCAAAGGAGCGGGCAGAAGTAGTGAAACGAGGGTTTATCTGACTCAATTGGCCCTTTGCCGCTCCCTAGTGGTCACTTTGCTCACTTCAGGATACAAGTCGCCAATGTTTGTCTGAAGACCACCTCGACCGCCTTGCCAACTCCTTTCTCCGATGCCTGGGTAGTTTGAGGAGATGATCAACCAGAGGATTCCACTTGTAGCTCAGTGATGGTCCTCAAGCTAAACTTCCCAGCGGTGCCTCCAAATGTTGTGCCCCTTAAACAGGGGAAATAGTGAGAGAGAAGGATGAATGAATCACACACAGCTCTTCCCTTCACTCGTCTCTGTATTGAGTCACATTTTAAATGTAATGCGATGTAAACAAAACTCATACATTTAGACATCTGAACTCAGTTTCTGGACCACAGTAATCATGGCTTAATTACATTTTTAACTTTCTCTAAATCATTTAAATTATCTTTTTAACTGCTTCTAAATGTTCTTAATTTAAATACAGCATTAAGTCTCTCTTATGAAATGTATTTAAACTTTTTAGCTCACTGGACACATGAATTCACCTTTAACTGTTATAAAATCAACAACTGCATACACATGAACGTAACAACCTAGCTTAAATGCCGATGACAAAGTAAACAGACGGACTCTACGACGGGACCACGATGCATCCGACAGCTAGCTTACATAGCAACAGCGTTAGCTAGAAACTTTCAAACACAATACAGAGTACAAAATGTGCACTTTTCCTCTATAATGAACAACAACAACGTATAACGAATTCTTAACAACATGTGTTTACAACGTTATAGTGCTTTGTGGACGTTATTTACCTTAAACAGGGGAAATAGTGAGAGAGAAGGATGAATGAATCACACACGCAGCTCTTCCCTTCACTCGTCTCTGTATTGAGTGAGGAAGAGGAGCACGATCCCCTACTGGAACCCCGAGGCATTACCAACAGATCAATGCAAAATCAACCCACACACACAAGGATCTGCATCACCTATCTGCATTATTCCTCTTTCTGGTTCACAGCATATGTGCTGCATAGTCTCTACAGTGACCAGTTTTTATGCATATTTACATCCAAAAATTAAATGACATGTCCTGAAACCGATACAGTAATAACTGAGACAACAAAGAAATGAGCTTTTCTCTAAATAAATGAATTATGCCTGAAAAATTAATTATTCTTGCATTATTCTTGCCTGTCACAACAACACATAAAGCAATTCATATTTTAGTAAACAGGATATTATAACCTCAGAACATTAAGTTTTTATTTGCCTATGCCATGGTGCTATAATGAGATGCAATACAAATTAAATAAAATAACCAATAGGGGTGGGGTAGCTTCTTCTATGAACTTGCCCTCACATTAGCATTTGAAAACTGAATTTTAGAATAACATTGATGGTTAGAGACCACATCAGACGGGGGAACAATCCAAACTGCAGGCACCACAGTTTCAACTTACCAGGAAGCGAGGTCTTGTCTATACTAGTAAGGCCTTTGATGGTTTCCTCCTTTAGTTGGTCCCTCTGATCTGAGTCTTTGAGACTCGCATTGTACCACCGCCCTAGGCTCTTGATTGGAAGCTCCGTCACCATTGGAATGGGTGTTTCATCGATGTGGAATCTTTGGTCCACTAGTTTTCCTTTGACGATGGATATGCTCTTGGATTTGCTGGGTTTCAACTTCATCCTTACCCATGTTATGTTGGAATGCAGCTTTTCCAGCAAGTGCTTGGTACATGCGATGGTTGAGTTCAGGGTGGTGATGTCATCCATGTAGGCGCGTATGGGAGGCAGTTGCTGTTCAGACTGTAAACGTTTTCCTCCTATGAACCATTTGGAAGCTTGGATGATCACTTCCATTGCCATGGTGAAGGCTAGTGGGGAGATGGTGCACCCTGCCATTATTCCCACTTCCAATAATTGCCATGATGTCGTGTACTCTGTTGTTGTAATACAATAAATCTTGGAAGTAGTTTTGGACCAGATTCGTGATAGTCTTTGGCACGTGAAAGAAGTCGAAGGCTGTCCAGAGGAGAGAATGGGGGACGGATCTATTTTGGGGGGCTATCGTCCAACTGGTGTTCTGGATGAAGAATGGGTGGCATGTCTGGAGGTATCCCCCTCTGCTCACATCTTCGGTTGTCTGTGTGCGTTGTTTTCAGGTGGTTCTCCAGCTTCCTCTTCGGCACCTTAAGTGACCCGCTCTTTTGCTTTTTGAGGAGTCCTTTCACAAATCTGAAGGGATCCTTGTAGAAGGATGTTCTTGTCCTCTCCTTCTTCTTGCGTCGAGTTCTGAGGTTTTCTGCTCTCCGCAGTCTTCCTAGGGGTTCTTTTAGGTCTGCCTGCAGGAGGTTGATGCACTCTCTCTCCTCCAGCAAGGATTTCATCCATCGTTTCCTCAGTTCCCTTCTCTCTTTGATAAGGCGCTCGATTTCTTTCTGCCTTCTGGACTTAGGCGGGGTATTTTTTCCCTTCTTTCCTGGCTCTTTTGTTCCATACCTTTCTGTCCCATAGGAGTAGATCTGATTGACCATTTAACCCAGTTACTTCTCCACTGTTCCTCGGAGCTCGTCCAGGAACTTTCTCAGGTCTGCATCGACTGATGTCCACCCTTTTTTGCTGCTGGCTTTTGGCCACTTCACTTGAGGTCTGTGGCCTTGGATGTTATTCTCCAAAGCAGACTGTGTCTGGCTGGGTTCCAGGTTCTCAGATGTTGTGCTCGAACTACTCTCCTCGGCCACTGGGATATTGATGCTCGTTGGACTGTGGGTTGTATCCTGCCGCTGAGCTTCACTTGACTTACTTGACCTTTCTCTCAGGAGATAATGGTCAATGCGAGGTCCCGGCCTCACCTCCTTCATGCACTTCAACCGCCCTTGATGTATTTTTAGGCCTCTGATGGATGTTACCTTGGACCAGCCGCAGCTGCATATTCGGAGCTCTTATCGCGCAGCTGATGCTATAAGTGCCGTGCCGATTATCTGTTTTGTCTGTTAACATCCATAGACTAGAAACAGTGGCAGCTAAAGCAAGCATACAGTATAACAGTATTAGATACTTGGCAAATCTCCCTTTAAGGTACATTTTGAACAGATAAAAAATGTCAGATCAATTTGCTTTATGAAAATGTATGTATATATTTATTATTGGAAATCAATTATCAATACAAAACAATGACAGATATTGTCCAGAAATCCTCACAGGTACTGCATTTAGCATAAAACAATATGCTCAAATCATAACATGGCAAACTGCAGCCCAACAGGCAACAACAGCTGTCAGTGTGTCAGTGTGCTGACTTGACTATGACTTGCCCCAAACTGCATGTGATTATCATAAAGTGGGCAAAAAAAGACTGGTAGACATAGAACCCATTTTCATTCACATATCTTGAAGTCAGAGGTCAAGGGACCCCTTTGAAAATGTTTTTTTCTCAACAAAATGTATTTATTTATTTGCCACAAGGTAGTATGACCTGATTGGTAATGGATTCCTTAGGTTTTCTAGTTTCATATGATGCCAGTATCCTCACTTTACCACTACAACCTAAAAATTGCAAGTTGCGTTAATGCGTTAAAGAAATTAGTACCGTAAAAACGTCAAAGTTAACGCTTTATCGCGTTAACTTTGACAGCCCTAGTATTTTTAAATGCTGTTTTTGTTCATTATCCTCTGAGCCCGACACCCAAGCTGATGTCCAGGTGGGTTTACCTTCCTGCTTATCTTCTCTCCATCTGCCTGTGTGTCTATCTGTTGTCTAAAGATCGGATCTCAATGCATCTTCAATAAGTCTTGTGTGCGTTTACACCTGTACTTAGAGCTGTCCACTTGTGATCCGATCACTGAGGACGCATGTTAATACCAGGTCTGAACAGGGCCTAAGGGGGATCAGGTTTGCCAGTTTCCCTCCTCTGAGCTCCCACAGCTCCCAGCACAGGGCCGAACAGGCCCCGGTCACACGCCCTCCTCCTCTCTCTGGAGCTTGGAGCCACGGCGACACATGGCTTCTGAATGCAGGCTGCTCAGCTGCACACATAATAGAAGTGTGTCTGCTCCCACAAAGCCTCAGGCAGAAAGTCACTTCACACACAGACCTTCTGCTTTAGCTGTAGCTTAACGCTGAGACACAGAAAATATCACGTTAAAACATTTATTACAGCTTTTTGGATACTTATTTTAAATAATGCTTTTTGTTATATGGCATTCGGGTTTTATGAATGTTTTATTTACAGAGGTTATTCAAAGTTTTTTTGTTTTTTTAAAAGTAAAATAAACAAAACAGTTCAGCTCGACAGGACATTTGTCCATCTTGTGTATCAGGATTTTGTTGCCTGAGAGTATTTGCTGATGTTATTGAGACATTACACTGTTGTTTGGTTTAACTGAAAAAAGTGTAATATTTTTTTTATTTTAATTTCACATTCCTAGATTACTGTCTTTAAAGGGACTGTTTTTAACTTCTTACACGTATAAATTATTGCTGGTCGGTGTCCCATGCGCGCTGGCGTGTGGCTATGCTGTTCAGACTCAGACTCAAACACAAACTACAGTGAAGCACCAAAACCTCTTGGTTGTATCTAGTGAAGCCCGTCTGTTAAACAGTGTTGGCCGCGGTCGGAGGACGCGGGGGAGACCGTAGCTTTGGTCTCCAGGACCGTAGTCTCTGTTGTACTCTGCTCCTCTGCTCCTCTGCCTTCCTGCCTTCCTGCCTTCACTCACACACCGCACACATTCTCGCTCTTTTGCTCCACTCTCACGTGAAAGCGCGCACACTCCACACTGCAGAAGAGTTAGTTTAGCTCTGAGAATATCTAGTGAATGTACAGTGGACGTTTGTGCAGAAATAACTGCTGCAGCTCCTCCAGACCAACAGAGGTTTCCCGTGTCTTGTGAAGTGACGGGGCTCCGCAGCGGGTTAAGGTTATCGTCTCCAACCAAAACTCCGGTGTCTTCCCTGTTCTCTCCGGCCGTGGTCGGGAGGCTGAAGCAGGAAAAGCCAACACTAGGATCAGCATTGATTCATGGAGAGACCTTCGTCTGGTCAACTAACATTACTGCCAAGCAGCTGAAATATAGAGTGATATTGTGCTTTTAGCTGACGTGTGTCGCCTCACTGTTTTGATCGATGCTCGTTCATGTCTATGTAGAGCGAGCAAGTGTGAGCAAGCGCTGACTTTCGTTGACTTAACGGCCACAGGTGTCGCTGTTAACAAGACATTCTGATTCTTACAAACAGTCCCTTTAAATGATCTCTGCTATGTCAAATCAGTGTCCAGGCCAAGGAATCACAAAAAACAAAAAATTCCTGTGTCAACCTCAGTAAAACATTTTACCACTGACCTCTCTGATGTAAAGATAAAGCATCCCACCTGTTCTGTGTGACATATTATACTATGACCTTTTTTCGACAAACTATAATATTTCAATCAGGAGAGACTCATATGAATTGAATGATGATTTATTAAAAAGTGCACGAATTATGAATAGTAACAGTCTTTGGCGATTTAGACCCGATGTGACATGATAAGGCGGAATTGATGCCGTAGTAGGATTTAGGATTATTCCCCCCGGGTCTAGACACTGGTGATGGTGGTAGTGAAGATTGATGCGGATCCGATGAATGAAGTGTAGCAGGATTGCTCTGATTGGATGAATCTGGAGGTGATGGGGTGGTGGAGGGTCGCACTATAATATGACTTTTTTACATTTTTCCGACAAACTATACTATGACTTTTGGAATTTTTTTCAACATACTATACCATAACTTTTTTTCCGACATACTATATATACTATGACTTTTTCAGATTTTTAATGACATACTATACTAAGACTTTTTTCGCATTTTTTCGACATACTATACTATTACCTTTTTTGCATTTATTTCTACATACTATACTATGACTTTTTAAAAAGAATTTCGACATATCATTCTATGACTTTTTTTTTTCTTTTTTTGACATACTACACTATTCCCTGTCTGTCTAGTGTGGGCGTGTCTGGCTGTCTATGTGGGTGTGTGAGTTTTTACCCAGCAGACTGTTGTAGCTGCATCCCAAAGCTCTTAATTGCATCCCCGTTTCCCTCACTTGCGTCTTTTCCTTGCGTCTTAGTCCCTCCCACCAGAGAAGCATGGAGAGACGCAAGGAAACCATGCAAAGACTGAGGAAACGAGGAAATATGTTTTAAGAGTCATGAGACCGGGTGCATCCCAAAGCTCTTAATTTTCGTTTCCTCGCTCCTCGCTCCCCGCTTGAACCGGAAGTTGTTCTGGTGCGCCATCTTGAAGACCGTTCCAAAGCCCTTATTTGTGCATCGAGGAGCGAGGATCGAGGATCGAGGAGGCATGTTTACATTTATTTCATCCACAATCCGTTCAGTTATGACATGACAGCACCTCCTTATGTGTGTATTGTAGAGCATCCGTTATTTATTGGACCTTTGTTAGACTATAAGTGTGTTATGCCAGAGCAAAAGTAACGCCACCAGTATTCACATGGCAGACGCGCTGCTTATTTCAAGAAACAACCTATCATTAATTGTACTTCATATTATGTGAGGAAAATGACGTGTGACATTACTTAATGTTTTCCCATTTCTGATATGTATGAAATATGTGTCATTTAACATGGACAGACGAAGACACAAAAGCGTTAATCACTCAAGAGCTTGTTCTCCAATAGTCTCTGGAATACTTGTTGCACATGTTGTGTGTGCTCCTCTAGAGATCGGGAAAAGATCAAGATTTCATCCAGGTAGACAAACACTGAATGATTAAGAAAGTCCCTGAGGATGTCGTTCACGAAGGCTTGGAAAACAGCAGGGGCGTTAGTGAATCTAAATGGCATGACCAGATACTCGAAGTGACCAAGAGGGATGTTAAATGCCGTCTTCCACTCACTTCCCTCACGGATACGAACCAGATGGTAGGCGTTTCTGAGGTCCAGTTTGGAGAAGATGGTGGCGCCATGCAGTGGTTCGAATGTGGAATTGATGAGTGGAAGCGGGTACTTTTCTTCACAGTGATGCTGTTGAATCCTCGATAGTCAATACAGGGGCGAAAGGACTTAACTTTCTTTGACACAAAGAAAAAAACAGCTTCTACTGGAGATGACGATGGTCTGATGATGCCTGCTGCTACGGAGACCCGGGTGTACTTCTCCATAGTCTCCCGCTCCGGGCGAGAAAAGTTGAACAGGCAACTGGAGGGAAGGGAGGCGTAATCATAAGGGCGGTGGGGGGGTAGAGAGACGGCCCGCTGCTTACTGAAAACCTCAGCTAAGCTATGGTACACTTAGGGGACAGAGGACAGGTCTGGAGGATCAGACTCCTTCTCTAAGGGAAGGGCACTATCTACTGGGGAAAGAGCAGACTACAGGCAAAAAGAATGGCAAAAGGGGCTCCAGCTCTTTACACGGCTCTCCATCCAGTCTAAGTGAGGGTTTTGTAACTTTAACCGGGGCTGACCTAAAACTAGAGGAGAGTGAGGGGACTCAATGATGTGGAGCTGGATCTCTTCGTGATGGTTACCGGAGAGAACCAGGTGAAGAGGCTCAGTAATGTGGGTAATACATGCCAGCAGTTTACAATTTAGTCCATGGGCATTAAGAGGAACTGTAAGGGGTCAAATGATGATGCCAGCCTGAGCAGCAAATTTGGAGTCCAGGAAACTCTCATCTGCTCCACTGTCCACTAATGCCCTGCAAAGAGAGTTCACACTGCCCCAGGCACAGAGTAGCATCAAAAATCATACGATTGGGGGAATTTAAGTTAATCTCTTCCGTTGAGGATACACTGGTGTATCCTCAACGGAAATCTTTTACAGACCGACACGCCCCCATATTGGATATCAGTTACTGATTGGACGCTGTTGCCGACCGGACTGATTTGATAACTTTACCTTTCAACATCACTGGAGTTTCATACCGGAGTGAAAACAGATCACAGATTAAACATTTTATAGTTAAATTGTCTTTTGATTCACCATCTAGTTATAATCTGTGTTAACTGAAGCTCTGAACAGCAGCAGAAGGACCTGCAGTATCTCTGCTTCACACACCGTCAGTGAAGTTAACTTTTATTAATGATACTATTAAACTCAGAGAGAGAAGGAGAGTCTGTCTGTCAGCAACAAACACCTTTTACATCATTTATCCTCATTTCCATTCAGTCACATGAGGCTGATAATTCCTGAGCGTCGGGTTTGATATGAGTTACATCATTTACATTTTCCCTTTAGCCTAATAAATAATGTCCAGTGTTCAAAAGACACCAAAGTCATATTCTGGGTTATGAAATAATCAACTCACTATCAGAATATCAATAAATACTGACACTAATAATGAATAAATAATATAAAGATATTGTTCCAGTAGAGATGGTTCCTGGTCCTCTAAGCAGGACTCAGTCCACAGTAGAAATACAGACTGCAGCTTGCACTTGTCTTTATTAGTATTAGTACAGTTCAGACATAAACAGCTGATCCAGCTGAGATCAGCTGCTGCTGTCATCAGAAACGGACGTCGCTTCACGTGAAGCTTCGGAGGAAACGACTGTCTCATGTCTCTTAAATCATATATTTCCTCGTTTCCTTAGTCTTTGCATGGTTTCCTTGCGTCTCTCCATGCTTCCCTGGTGGGAGGGACTAAGACGCAAGGAAAAGACGCAAGTGAGGGAAACAGGGATGCAATTAAGAGCTTTGGGATGCAGCTAGATAGTCTGCCGGGTAAAAACTCACACACCCACAAAGACAGCCAGACACGCCCACACTAGACAGAAAGCTAGCTGGGCACAAAGGGAAAAAGGGAAAAGACACACTAGGAAGGCTGACTTCATGAATGGAGTCATGAACGAAATCATAGCAATTTCTTTAACCTGTACACCAACTTCCCTTCTGTTTCTGATGTCTTTTCAAATCCTTCTGGTTATTCCAAGAAAATTTCTTCGTCTATTGGAGCATGTAAATATGCTGTCTTGACATCCATCTGATGGACAATGAGGTTGTTTTGTACTAATACCTGCATTAATGCCCGTACAGATGTAATGTTTGCTGTTGGGGCAAAGGTCTCATGATAGTCTATGCCTTCTGTTTGGTTGTACCCCTTTGCTACATATCTAGCTTTGAAGATTTTTCCCTTTTCTGTGTTCTCTTTGAGGGCAAAGACCCATTTTCCTCCTACTGTGTTTCTACCTTCTGGTAAAGGGCTCAGTTCGAAAGTGTAATTTTCTTTAAGTGAGTTGATCTCCTCCTTCATAGCGTGTTCCCATCTGGGCGCCTCGGGTGACATCTGGGCTTCACTATAGGTTTGGGGGATCCCACATACAGTCCTGTAACAATAATCGACAATTGTTTGAGTTACATCATTATCTTTAAAGTCTGGGAGATAATCCTCCAAGTATTTTGGAGGTTTCTTTTCTCTTTTTGGGTAGCGATGGTTTTGATTATGTCTAGTTTTTGCGTCTGTACTGTTTTCATTTTCATTTAGGGTTACGTTTTCTGTATTTTGTTGTAACCCATCTGTATCATCTGTGTTTACATTCTCCTCGTTTTCACATAGGATCTGATTTTCTGTACTGTCCTGACTCTGTGGCACATCAGCACTATTCTCATTACCAGGTTCTCTGTTTTCGTATGCCTGGATTTCTGAATCACACTCATCTGTTTGTGTCTGTTGTTCAACGCTGTTCTTTTTAATGAATTTCACCAGTCTGTGTTTTGACACCTTTTCTGTATGTGGATTATAGAGCAGGTATGCTGGGCTGTTCTTACTGTACCCTACAAATATTCCCTTTTCACATCTAGGGTCCAGTTTCTTGTGATCATGCTTGTTTGTGTAACAATCTGATCCAAACACCCACATTTTTGAGAGATCTGGCTTTCTTCCTGTTATCATGAAGTATGGCGTCTTTTTAGTCCTGTCGTTGTAGCATCTGTTGCGAATATGAGCAGCATTTTGAACAGCATAAGGCCACAGTACTTTTGGTAATCCCTTTTCTAATAGTAGACACCTTCCCATTTCAAAAAGGGTTCTCCATTGTCTCTCGGCTGTACCATTTTGGTGAGGAGAGTAAGGGGATGATGTCTCATGTCTTATACCTTTTTCCCTTAATAGTGACTGAAAAGCATTGCTCATGTATTCTGTGCCGTTATCTGATCTGATACATTTTATAGTGCCGTATGGTGCGCTGTCTGCTAGGAACCTCTCCATTGCTAATGTTGTCTCACTCTTGTTTTTAAGGAAGTACACAGACACTGAGCCTGAAAAATCATCTGTGAATGAAATGGCATATTTGTGTCCCTCTAGGTTGGTTGGCTCAAATCAGTATGAACCAACTCCAAGGGCACATTAGCTTTTGCATCTGTTTTCTTATTTCTGGTGTTGACAAATTTTCCCACTGTGCAAACATTACACTCTATCTTGGTTATTACCTGTGATCTTCATGCCCTCTACTACATCTGGCAATTTCAATACATCGTCTACATTGCAGTGTCCCAAAATCTCATGCCATGTTTTGACATCACAAGTTAAATTCACTTTGTCACTGGACATCTTGTCATTTACTGAATCATCAATGTATTGTCCGTGGTTATTTACCGTTTTCAGGTAGTACAATCTCCCGTGTTCCACGATGTGGAAGATTGTTCCATCTTTCTTTATGAGTTCATTTTGTCCCTCCTTGAAGCTTACTTTGGCTCCATCGGTTGTGGCTGCTTTCGCGGAGAATGTGCTCTGAGGATACGTTGGAATGAATAAGGCATTTCTCAGTGTGACTGTGACACATTTCCCCTTGGAGTCCTGCAAAGACACCTCTACGTCACCTCGCCTCAATGCCACATCGTTCATCCTGCTTCTATCTGCTAGCTCCATGTAGTGTTTCTTTGGGTCAAAAGTCTCATCAAATCTCACAAATCGGTTTTCCTCTCTGATGATGTGAGATGAAGCTCCACAATCTTCCATTATTACATTTCTTTTAATGTTGTCTAGTAGAAACTTTTGGCTGGCCTTGAATACAAATGTCTGTTCTTCCTCGTTGTCTTCTTGTCTCTCCGCAGTTTGTTTTGCATCATCTTTGTGACTGGTTTTCCTCCTGCATGTTTCGTCACTGTGTGTCGACCTCCTAGGGTAGCTGCACCACTTAGGTACTCCTTTTTGTCGGCAGTCTCTCGCCATATGGCCGCGGTTTCCACAGCTGTAGCAGGTCACTGACTTTGTGTCCACTTTCACACATTGTCCGATTTTGGTTTGGTGTCGAACTTTTCTGTCTCTTCATAGCTTCGGAGTTTACTTTTGAACTTAGTAAACGTCAACTCCTCGCTGCTCTGCGTCGTATAGATGGCGAAAGGCTTATATGACTCTGGGAGGCCTTTCAGAATCATAGCTATTATTAGTCCATCACTAATCACTTCCTTTGCATTTCTTAGGGAAGTTACTGCTCTTTCAGCACGTATGATATAGTCTGTCACAGTCTCTTCAGGCTCTTCCCTTAGGGAAGTTAGCTCTGTATACAAGGCGATAATTCTTGGCTTACCCTGACTGGCGTAATGACTCCGTAGTATTTGTAGGGCTTTTCTTCTGTCATCCGGCGCATCTCTCATCACCAACGAGAGGCTTTTATCATCAAGGAATTGAATTAGTCCCACGTAGCATACTGCATTAATTTCTGGATCGGGGTCAGCGGCGGAGAGTATTGTTTCCTTCAAGTCTATTATTCTCAAGTGGCCAAGAAACTTCACCTCCCAAAGTTCGTAGTTATTTTCGTCTCCGTTGAAAACTAACCTTTGCCATCTTCCTCCTGTGCTGCGCCTCGGCCCATAACCTGTTGTGTTTTCTGCTTCGTTGTCCATGTTGTAATAAAATCACACCGTATATGTCGTTTGGTTTGTTTATTTTCTCTTTCTCTTCACAGCACTGGTAAACACATCAGTAGCCATGGCATGGGTAATTTACCGCTCACATTCCTCATTGCCGTGAAGTGCAGTAACGTAACATATGCCGTAGACAGAAACAATCACGACAGTTACACAGGAAATCACGTCACATAAAACAGGACGTATAACTTACAATAAAAGTGCTCACCAAAATAATACAACTTAAAGTTCACATAACTAACATTACAGATGAGAACACAACTTAACAGTGACTCTTTTGTTTTACAAAACAAACTGGATTGTCACTATATTATAAACAAAACACAAAAAAAATCAGTTTTCACAGTAATTAGAAATAATCTCAGTTTCACTGCAAACATAAAATCAGATTTCTATAAATAGTTTTAACCAAATTACACTTTCTGTGAAACATTCAGTTTTACTTTAGTTACAAATGAAATGTATTGTTTCACCTTGAAATAACAAATTCTAACGTTTCACCAAGATCTTAGTCTTAAACCATGTACTATAGTAAGAATTATCAGTGAAAACACATGTTCAACGCATTTTTGATCTTCAACATTACATTCTGTACACCTGCAGTGCCACAGTTCTTTGCATGTTGTACAGGAGGTTGTAAAATAACCGCTCACTCTCCTCGCTCTAACTGCATGGAGCTCGACCCAGCACGAATGATGCTAGCTCCCGTCTTGAAACGGCTAGCATAACAGTTTTCTCAGAGTAAAATAAAACTATTTCAAGAGGCTCTTTTTGCCGGTAATTACCATCTATTCAAGCCCTGTAACATGAAGGAGCTGTCATGAATTACAAAAGATGTTTTCAACACTCTCTTACCTGTAAAAGGGGAAATATGAATACGAGGGAAAACACGACAATGATGCTGTTCTCTCACAAGTACTATATTGAGTGAGACAGGCAACGCGCCCTTTCAAAATAAGAGCTGCTAACAAAATATGACAAATTAAGGTCACTTAGGAAATATAGTGAAAATGTATAGCATGTGCATGACCAAAACAATATAGATATATATCTACATATATTTCTTATTTATATTTATATTATATTTTCTAAGGCTATTTTTTTCATCACTAAATTCACTTCTGAAAGTTTTTGAGGCGAGAAATCAACTGTGTAGATTATTAATATCGGCAGTTTTACGAAGTTAGATGGTGAATCGAACATTTGCTCAACCGTTGTCGGAGTTTAGAAGCTCCACAAACTGCCGTGACAGCTAGCTAGCGCCTGCCTGGGTCGCTGCCAGCCAGCCGGGTAGTCACGCTCAGAGACCGCTAGGAGCTGGCTGGAGCTCACTCAAGAGACCAGTCCCGTAGACAAGAGGCTTTTATTTCCTTGCTGACGGATCGTTTGTTTACATTATAAAGTAACAGGAACCTGGAACCACTGTTTAGGTGCTGGAACTGAAAAAGCAGTTTGAGTAAATGTTGTGGATGAATGTTTTATATTTCCCGTCTCCCCTCGTTGATGATCCTGTTTGTCTCACTTCACTATGAGTTGTTTGAATAAATACTTTAAACCTGCCGTATCTTATAAAGTAAACTAACAGAACAGAAACAGCCTGTGTGTTTTGTGGTTGATGTAGACAGTGGTTGATAATCGTGTGTGCTGGATTCAGCAGTGTATTTTATAGTGCTTCAGATTGTTTTTGTTTGCTGCCGTGGTGAGCTCGTAGTGTTAAGTTGAATAGTTCATGATTGTTTTTTCCCTGCATATCTGAGCAGTAGCTTTAATTTGACTGTTTTATTATTGGTTGCAGCCATAATTCTTTAGTTGTGTGCTTACCTCCCGTTTTCGGTTAGAGAGTAGTTTGTACATTTTTATCATTACACCCCCACATCGTTACACCCCCACGTGGGGCCCAAAGGCTGTTGGCAGACGGCCAGCAGCGTCCCAAGTAAAGCAGAATCAGAAGAAAAGAGAAAATCCAGGCAGAGGGCTGCAGGGTCTCTGCAGAAACACACACCACCACACACTGCTAGTAGGTCATCAGTCATGATGGAGAGGGATTATTTTTGTATTAGTCTATACATTGTTTTTAGTTCATTCTTGCATATTATACATACATATAACCCCATTTTTTTGCATTATGCATTTAGATGTTAGATGATAGTATTTTGTTGATTTACATAATAAAATATACACAGTTGCTGTGTGTGTGTGTGTGTGTGTGTGTGTGTGTGTGTGTGTGTGTGTGTGTGTGTGTGTGTGTGTGTGTGCATGTGTGTGTGTGTGTGTGTGTGTGTGTGTGTGTGTGTGTGTGTGTGTGTGTGTGTGTGTGTGTGATGGCGTGGCGTTACCCTACCATATATGATGGCTTTGTGCAGGGCGTAGGTGTAGACCTTGTCATCATCATAAGTTACAAACACTCCTCTGTCAGCAGGCCAGTTGTCCCACAGCACTCCGGTGATGGTGGGAGAGAAGTTGGGAGCTCAGAGCAGGAGTCTGTAGCCTGGATTGGACACACACAAACGCACACACACATTTAGACTCTTGTTAATCCAAATCTGTTATTTGATCACTTTGTAATCTCTGGTTTTGAGTGCCATATAAATAAACTTTATTATTCATCATTATCCTTATTTTATTACTTTCTTACCTCTATAAAATATGAATGCAACCCGTCTTACCATATTTCATCACTTGGTATTTGATTAGCTACTTCTATTAGAGTGCAAAGAACCACGGAGTACACTGTACTATATGTTTATCTGTATACGTGCATAGATGTGTCAAGTAACCATAACCATGCACTGATATTTGCAGGGGAGAGCAGGAAGCCGCAGTTCTTGTCGTCGATGAAAACCAGCCGTGCACCGTTTAGGTCTGGGAACACTTTCCTCACACCAACCGTGTGGCTGTAGCTGCTCACAGTCTCCGAGTCCTCCAACAAGACACACACCACATTACCTGACTGAGATACAGACAGACAGAGAGATGATAACATCCATTAGAAAAAGAGAGGCAGGGATAAAGGGAGGGGAAGATAATGAAAAGAGAACATATGGAGTCAGGCTTCCGATCATTATTTGTGGAGGAGCTTCATTGTAAACTTGCTTTACGAGAAACATGCTTACATTCACACAGCTACCGAGGAAACATGTTACTTAAGCTAAATAGTGTCCTCCTGTTATGTCCTACTAAACAAAATGTAGTTGGCTGACTGAGGTGAGGATGTGCTGAGCCTTACATCAGTGCCGTAGTAGAGGAAGTCGGCGGTGAGTGCGTGGCAAAGGAGCCGACATTGTCTGTCATCGTCTGGAAACAACTTCATCTGCTTATTCTCATACTGGTCTTTGCCTTCTATCCAAACATACACACACAGACCTGTAGTATATTCACGCTAAAAAAAACAACAATAAATGATGAAGCCCGCTCAATAATCAATCAATTGGTCAATAAAAAGAGAAACAAAGCCCTGACTCACTTTTCCTTCAAACAGCGCTGCTGCGTAGTCTGGGTTAAGGGACATGCTGGCAATCGTCCCCAAATACTCAATGTCCTTCAGCTTATTA
The DNA here is from genome assembly GCF_043250625.1 of Sebastes fasciatus. Classification (NCBI taxonomy): domain Eukaryota; kingdom Metazoa; phylum Chordata; class Actinopteri; order Perciformes; family Sebastidae; genus Sebastes; species Sebastes fasciatus. The sequence continues at coordinate 262,008 of NC_133802.1, forward strand.
AAACCTGACTGACAAACAAAGCAATACTTTACATGATTAAGTAAGGGATAATGTACAGCGAGCCAGTCATTGTCAGGGTTTATTTCACAACAATGACCCCGTAGCTGTACATTATCCTGCTTACTATATGGCTACTTACTTAAGAAGTCAATAATTTGACAAAACACAGTCCGCCAGAGTCTAACATCAACTGTGCCCATAGTAACGGGCTGTTATACATGGCAACTGTCTGAAACAACAGACCGTAGAACGCTGTGATTGACCAATCAGAATTGAGTATTCAACAAAGCCGTTTAATAACAAATATTAACGGACAACATAACATGGTGTTTGTTGCATACTATGCACTACATACTCAATATGTGTACTATCGTTCAACATACTTTTGTGTGTATAAACAGTAGTATAGTATCTTTTCGGACACACTCAGCTGTAATTTACGTCGTCACTTTCTGAGAGCGTCCTTGCCGGTTGGAGACGTGTAACCATGGTAACCCGGGCCAACCTCATGTGACTAAGACAACGGTTTGTGAGAATCAAAGTCTGAATTAATTTAAAATACATATTATGTCTAGTAAAGTGAAATCTTATACTTGCAGTTAAATTGAAGCGTTATCGATGTTAGCTGTCCACCAAGGTCCGTTATGAACGTTGTCATTACTGCTGCATTGCATTGTGGGACATTTATGGTGCTGTAGTGTCCAGCGCAAGACCCCAAGAAGAGCGGCGGTCGTTGATGCCAACTTTCATAGTGGCCAAACGGGGGTAATGCAACTTCCGTGTCCGTCACGTGATGCCATTGGGCCCAGAAAGACCTTTTCCCATAGCTTTACATCGGGAAAGAGACGTCTGTATATCAGCGGATCTTTTTTTTCTTCAAGTAAATGAACTACCCAGTATGAACACTTGAATAGCCATTATTTAAAGGGACTATTTGTAAGAATCAGAAATGTCTTGTTGACAGCAACACCTGTGGCCGTTAAGTCAACAAAGGTCTGCGTCCTGTTGCTCGCGTTTGTGCTCTCTCTACATAGACATGAACGAGCATCGATCAACACAGTGAGGCGACACACGCCAGCTAAAAGCACAATATCACTCTATATTTCAGCTGCTTGGCAGTAATGTTAGCTGACCAGACGAAGGTCTCTCCATGAATCAATGCTGATCCTAGAGTTGGCTTTTCCTGCCTCAGCCTCCCGACCGCGGCCGGAGGGAACGGGAGACACCGGAGTTTTGGTCGGAGATGGTAACGTTTCTCGCTGAGGAGCCCCGTCACTTCACAAGTCCACTGTACATTTACTAGATATTCTCAGAGCTAAACTAACTCTTCTGCAGTGTGGAGTGTGCGCACATGCACGTGAGAGCTGGAGAGCGAGAGAGAGAACGAGCGCGGTGTGTGAGTAAAGACAGGCAGAGGAGCAGAGGAGCAGAGTACAGCAGAGACTCCGGCCCTGGAGACCAAAGCTAAGGTCTCCCCCGCGTCCTCCGACCGCGGCCAACACTGTTTAACAGACGGGCTTCACTAGATACAACCAAGAGGTTTTGGTGCTTCACTGTAGTTTGTGTTGGAGTCTGAGTCTGAACAGCGTAGACACACGCAAGCGCGCATGGGACACTGACACGGATTGATTTATATGTGTAAGAAGTTACAAACAGTCCCTTTACATTATTAGGTCCTAAAAGTGTAAAATGCACTAATAGCCGAATCCAGAGTTATTTCCCTTCCTCCATTCATGTGAATGAGCCCCAGACCGAGGCTGGAGCGAGGGCTGAGAGGAGGAGTTAAAGGAAGATCGGCGATGATCCGGGTACTTTTTCTCTCGACAGTTGAGCCATTTTGGCTTCATGCGCCACCGAGTAACTCTCATAGGAATGAACGGGAGCCTGCCTCCAACGCTGTATCCAGTTCTCTTTATACATCCATGGTCCAGCGTTGCATACTGTAACATTTTACCGGAATTAGTTTGCAATTCACATACTATTGGTTTCATACTGAGGTTTCGGAGCGTCCCTTTCTGTGTGGAGACCGCCGACAGCTGGCCGTCATCTGTCCAGTTCAGTTGGTCCAGACCTGGAGGAGGAGAGTGAGAGGCAGATGAGGGAGAAGTGGGTGGTGCGCTCAAGATGGCCCTTTGATAGTAGTATCTTTGAGCTCAGACAACTCGTGGATCTTTATGCTGCAGCAAGAAACACAGGGCTTTTTTTACTTTCACAAAAAAACAAGATTGGCTGTGCTGTTTCTTTTGAAGGCCTGTGTGTCCTGTAGTCCCCGCAGGAGGCAGCCTTGTTAACGCTGGTGAAATGGCCACACTGTTGAGGCTATCTTTATGGTTGTGAGCCTGATAGAGCTCATGCCCAATCTCCCTGATGTGAGTGGAAATAACCACAAAGTACCCATGGGAGAAGCCAATCAGTATATACCCACCCATTACCGTACCTTGAAGAGAGGAATAGAACTAACTTCAGTACAAATACCTAACTGCCATGATTCAGTACCAGTGTTTCATCAGTGTGTGATCTTGTGCAGTACCAGCGGTAGAACACGATGTTTCCATAGTGGCGCTGGAAGGTCAACTCTATCCAGTTTTCAAGGTTGTTGATATTGAAGAGCATCAGTATCTTCTTGCCAACAGACAAGCTCACCTGAAGTTTAAATACTTGCAGGACGGTAAACATATGCCATGAAGTTAAACAATAACATCATTATTATAAACTTTAAAGGTCCCATATTGTAAAAAGTGAGATTTCCATGTCTTTTCTTTATTAAAAAGCAGGTTTAAGTGCTATGTAAATACTCTGACAGTATCAAAATGCTCAATCCACAGAGAAATATACACAGCACGTATTCAGAAACTGTGCCTTTAACCATGCTGTCAGGATTTATGTAACTTTGTGATGTCATAACTGTAAAATATTTAGACCACTTCCCAGTAATTTTACCATTGTCCCAGTTCTTTTCTGGTTGCCGTGTAAGTGTTGCATCCGAAATTCCAGAACTAGCATGCTATTTAGTACGTTAAAACAGTATGTGAGATTTTTTAGTATGTCCGAAACCTTAGTGTGAAACCAATAGTATGCAAATTGCATACTATTTCCAGTGAAATATTACAGTATGCAAACGCTGGACTCTATGGCGGCATAAATATCCCACAATGCAATGATGTAATGGCGACAAGTTCATAACACACGTTGACGGACAGCTCTGTAACGTCAATAAAATTAATTAAATTTCAATTAAACTGTAAGTATAAGATTTAAATTTGCTAAGCGTAATATATTTTTTTAAAATTAGTTCAGACTTTATGGTTCTCACAAATCATTGTTTGGTCACATGAGGTTGGCACTGGTTACCATGGTTACCATGGTTGCACGTCTCCAACCAGCAAGGAGGCTCTCAGGAAGTGACGACGTAAATTACCAGTGGTTCCTCAGTACTTATCTGACCTCCTCCACCCTTACACACAGCCCCGGAACCTGAGATCCTCAGGCACGGGTCAGCTCTCCGTCCCTCACACAAAAATGCTAACTTTTGGGGACAGACACTTTCAGTTTGACAGCCCCCACCCTCTGGAACTCTCTCCCCATAGAGGTCCGCAATGCACCATCTCTGGACATCTCTACACATAATGGGTATGTAGTGCATAGTATGTGATTTGGGACGCAGCATTGACCCTAGCTGTTGCCTACCAACGCAATTCCGTTGAAATACGCTAAAACAAAGGGTTGGGGGACAGTATGAGGAAAATAAAGTGTTTTTGAACATTACAGCATGTAAACATGTTCTAGTAGAAAGTATGACTCTGACAATGAGCATGATATGGGACCTTTTGAATTTGTGTCAAATTTCAGAATCAGAATCAGAGTCAGTGTCGGCAGGGGGGGGGGGGGGGGGGGGCAGTAGTGTGTATGTGAGGGAGACAGTCACAGGGGGGCGGATGGGCTGTTGGAGAGCCCCACTGCCATGGGGAAAAAACTGTTTTTGTGGCGTGAGGTTTTGGTCCTGATGGACCTTAACCTCCTGCCAGATGGTAGAGTCTGAAAGAGATGGTGTCCGGGATGGGAGGGGTCGGCCACAATCTTCCCTGCCCTCCTTAAGGTCCTGGAGGTGTACAGCTCCTGGAGGGAGGGAAGGTTGCAGCCGATCGCCTTCTCTGCAGCATGGATGACCCGCTGCAGCCTGGCCTTGTCTCTGGCGGTGGCAGCGGCGAACCAGACGGTGATGGAGGAGGTGAGGATGGACTCGTTGATGGCCGAGTAAAAGTGCACCATCATGGTCTGTGGCAGGTTGAATTTCTTCAACTGCCTCAGGAAGTACATCCTCTGCTGGGCCTTACTGGTGAGGTCCTGGGCGATGGTCGTGCCCAGGAAACGGAACGACTCCACCGTATTGACTGGGGAGCCGCGCAGGATGAGGGGGGGGAGCAGGGCTGAGTTTCTCCTGAAGTCCACTGCCATCTCCACTGTCTTCAGAGCGTTCAGCTCCATGTGGTTCTGGCTGCACCAGGATGCCAGATGGTCAACCTCTGTAAGCAGACTCATCACCCTCGGAGATGAGGCCAATGAGGGTGGTGTCGTCTGCAAACTTAAGGAGCTTGACAGATTGGTGTCTGGAGGTGCAGCCGTTGGTGTACAGGGAGAAGAGCAGTGGGGAGAGAACGCAGCCTTGGGGGGCACCGGTGCTGATGGTCTGGGTATCGGAGACTTGCTTCCCCAGCCTTACGTGCTGACTCCTATCAGTTAGAAAGTCTGTGATCCACCTGCAGGTGGAGTCAGGCACGCTCAGTAGGGAAAGCTTGTCCTGTAGCAGAGCTGGGCTGATGGTATTGAATGCAGAGCTGAAGTCCACAAACAGGATCCTGGCATAGGAGCCAGGGGAGTCCAGGTGCTGGAGAATGTAGTGGAGGGCTAAATTTACTGCGTCGTCTACAGATCTGTTAGGTCTGTAGGCGAACTGCAGTGGGTCCAGCAGGGGGTTGGTTATTGTCTTTAGGTGGTGGAGCACAAGGCGTTCAAAGGTCTTCATAATCACAGAGGTCAGGGTGACGGGTCTGTAATCCTGAAGACCTGTGATCTTTGGCTTCTTGGGGACCGGGATGATGGTGGAGGCTTTGAAGCAGGACGGCACCCTGCAGCTTCCAATTTGGACAGTTTAACAGGTCTTCATGGAGGTACATAGCCAATGGTGAATATTTTGTCCCGGTATGAAAAAAGTAAACAGGTGAAACTTCAACTCAAGACACTAAAAACACACAAACTTACAGTGTTCTGTCCTTGCCCGGACCTTTCATCCGTCTTCATCACTGAAAAGTTCATCTCAGCAGGCTAACCGTGAAGGGTTGTCTGTAAAAAGAACAGAACGATAAACTATATTCTCTTTTCTATCTCCTTTTTCTTTCTCTCATTCATCTTCCTCTACTTAGTGATACTGTGCTGTTCTGTCATTTTTCAAAGATATGTCAGCTTAAATTAGTTTGCCTTGTACTTCTCTTTCACATACAGTATGTCCACTGTAAGATGACCTGTTCTATTGGTTGCTCATAATATGAGTGACCTAGAAACCTGAGCATATGTGGGTGCTGTACTTATTTAAGTTCACCTGGATGATGCCAACAGTGAAATGGCCATAATCTGATGTCAAATTTGTGCTGCCTGTGTGTTACTGCATTCATATGAATGTGTGGTTACCTGTCATGATTGCTGATGCTCAGTGTTGTCATCACTTCCCACAGCCGGTAGGTTCTGAGCGCTCCAGCACCCATAGGTGATCTTCTTGGTGTGTTTACCTGGCATGTGTGGTGGGAGACAGGGAAAGACCATCTACATAACAGACTTGACTAAAAATGAACAAAACTATAAAGTATCTGTGTATTTGTGTTGTGTGTGTATTACCTAGTACAGGGATCTTGCGTGTTGTCTGCTAACAACGGGCCCGTCTTTGACCACAAGATGAAGGACATCTGATCTCTGTTGAAACAAATGATAGCAGGAAGTATTGGGAGCGATTAATAATAATTTTACAGCTACCGTTGTCTACATAAAAATGACAGTTGCTCTGTTTGAGTGATATAGTCTGGAATTATGAATGTGCTGACACTGGCATTGGATTTCCAGAGAATTAAGCCAACTCTTTGGTAATATGATGCATGATTGTCATACCTCATGCTGCTGTCTATCTGGGATGATTTATTGACGCTGGCATCCCAGAGGTAGATGAAGCTGGATTTTTCAGCAATCACTGCCAAAATGTCTCCATCTTTATCCCAGTCCATCCCCACACAGCGCCTGAGGGGAGTGGGAGGAAGAAGAGAAAGTGGAAAGGATCTTACTGTAAAATACTTTTGAACAGAAAATTGGAGCCAAAAGTGATGTGCTCACCCTTACCCCGGTAGGTTGAGTTCAGTCCAATGTGTCCATGTCGATCAAATATTTTCACTGAGTTGTCTTGTCTGTACGATTAGAAATATCATGTACATTTAGGTACTGTGCTGATGTAAATCTTGTATAAAGAGAAGTAGATTATAACAGTTTTCTTTGGTTTTACTCACCCTGCAATAGCGATATAATTACCGAGTGTTTTCTGCCACTAATACAGTAGGGTAGAACCTGCCCAGGGCTAGAACCTGCCCAGGCTTTGACGACGAGGATGAAAACACTCTGTGGACACAAAGATCACTTTTTAAGTAAGTTTTATTTGGGAAAAGACATACAAAAACTTGAAATTAAAGTAGCATCCATAGTTTTCTACAGATACTTATAACATAAGTTCCAGGTCAATAGTTTCCAGTCATCCTAACCAAAAAGATTACTTAATGTTAGCTATGACTGGACACTGGGCTCAGCTGCTCTTAAACATTCAAAAGTTTTGAACACACAAAGTATTTTTGACAAACCAGAAGCAATATAATTGTAAATTTGGTGTTTAAAAAATAAAATGTGAAAAGTAAGATGTAGGCGTAAGGGAACACATAAATTGAACCAACTGTAAATTACCTAATTCTTGACTTTTCTGTTGCTCTTTCCATCTGTGTTCTGAGGGTCACTCCACCAATTTTACATGTCAAAGTGAATTTAAAGCGAGGGTAGGCAGAACGTTTTTGGCATCATTGGGCAAATAATTCCATAATAACCTTTCAGCATATTGTCATTGAAGTGTTCTGAGAGAAAACTAGACTTCTCCTCATGGCTCTGTTTTCAGGCTTTAGAAAATCTAGCCCATAACGGGAGACTTTGGCCAATCACAGGTTATTTCAGAGAGAGAGAGTGTTCTTATTGGCTGTTCATTCAACGGAGGTAGCTGTCAATCACTCACGAACTCCGATCAAGCGGTCAAACCAGGCAGCGCTGATCAAATATGAATACATTTTCTGTTACTGTAATGCCTATTTCTCATGTAAAATGTGTTCAGAAACATCTTGTAGTGTACTATTTAGCTGTAAAATGAGAAAGTTTGCTCCGGCTGGAGGAGCAGCGGCTATACTCCAAGTCCCTCACGGATGACTGAGCTTCCCACGGAAGGGAGACGCCAGCCACCCTCCTGAGGAAACCCATTTCGGCCGCTTGTACCCGCGATCTAGTTCTTTTGGTCATGACCTAGCCCTCATGACCATAGGTGAGAGTAGGAACGAAGATTGACCGGTAGATCGAGAGCTTTGCCTTCCGACTCAGCTCTCTTTCCGTCACAACGGTGCGGATACTGCCCCCGCTGCTCCGATCTCACGTTCCATAGTCCCCTCACTCGCGAACAAGACCCCGAGGTACTTTAACTCCTTCACTTGGGGTAAGGACTCATTCCCTACCCGGAGTAGGCAATCCATCGGTTTCCTGCTGAGAACCATGGCCTCAGATTTAGAGGTACTGATCCTAATCCCGGCCGCTTCACACTCGACTGCGAACCGATCCAGTGAGTGCTGGAGGTCGCAGGCCGATGATGCCAACAAGACCACATCATCTGCAAAAAGCAGCGATGAGATCCTCGGCACACTGAACTGCAAACCCACCTCCCCCCGACTATGCCTCGATATCCTGTCCATGAATATCACAAACAGGATTGGTGACAAAGCGCAGCCCTGGCAGAGGCCAACCCCCACCGGAAACGAGTCTGACTTATTGCCGAGAACCCGAACACAGCTCTCGCTTTGGGCGTACAGGGATTGGATGGCCCTGAGAAGTGACCCCCTCACCCCATACTCCCGCAGCACCCCCCACAGTATCTCCCGGGCGACCCGGTCATACGCCTTCTCCAAGTCCACAAAACACATGTAGACTGAATAGGCATACTCCCAGGATCCTTGCGCGAGTGAAGAGCTGGTCCGTTGTTCCACGGCCAGGACGGAATCCGCATTGTTCCTCGGCCGAACCCTCCTTTCCAGCACCTTGGAGTAGACTTTACCAGGGAGGCTGAGTAGTGTGATACTCCTGTAATTGGCACACACTCTCTGGTCCCCCTTTTTGAACAGGGGAACCACCACCCCGGTCTGCTACTCCTTAGGCACTGTCACCGACTTCCACGCAATGTTGAAGAGACGTGTCATCCAAAACAGCCCCTCCACACCCAGAGCCTTGAGCATTTCTGGACGGATCTCATCAATCCCTGGGGCTTTGCCACTGTGGAGTTGTTTGACTACCTCAGTGACTTCCACCAGGGAAATTGATGATGATCCCCCATCAGCTTCCAGCTCTGCCTCTACAATAGAGGATGGTGAGGAGTTCCTCAACGTGCTCCTTCCACCGCCCGATTACCTCCTCAGTTGAGGTCAACAGTGTCCCATCCTTACTGTACACAGCTTGGATGGTTCCCCGTTTCCCCCTCCTTAGGTGCCGGACGGTTTTCCAGAAGCACTTTGGTGCCGACCGAAAGTCCTTCTCCATGGCTGCTCCGAACTCCTCCCACACCCGCTGCTTTGCCTCCGCTACGGCCATGGCTGCTGCTCTTTGGGCCTGTCGGTACCTTGCAACTGCCTCCGGAGTCTACCGAGATAACATATCCCGGAAGGCCTCCTTCAGTCGGACGGCTTCCCTGACCACCGGTGTCCACCATGGTGTTCGAGGGTTGCCGCCCCTTGAGGCACCTAAGACCTTACGACCACAGCTCACCACCGCAGCTTCAGCATTGGAAGCTTTGAACATCTCCCACTCGGGTTCAATGCCCCCAACCTCCACAGAGATGCCAGAAAAGCTCCGCCGGAGGTGTGAGTTGAAGATCTCTCGGACAGGGGCCTCCTCCAGACGTTCCCAGTTCACCCGCACTACCCGTTTGGGCTTACCAGGTCTGTCCAGAGTCTTCCCCCACCCTCTGATCCAACTCACCACCAGATGGTGATCAGTTGACAGCTCCGCCACTCTCTTCACCCGAGTGTCCAAAACATGCGGCCTCAGATCAGACGATACGATTACACAATCGATCATCGACCTTCGGCCTAGGGTGCTCTGGTACCACGTACACTTATGAGCATCCTTATGTTCGAACATGGTGTTCGTTATGGACAGTCCATGACTAGCACAGAAGTCCAATAACAAACGACCACTCGGGTTTAGATCAGGGAGGCCGTTCCTCCCAATCACGCCACTCCAGGTGTCTCCATCGTTGCCCACGTGCGCGTTGAAGTCTCCCAGCAGAACTATCGAGTCCCCTACTGGAGCCCCATACAGGACTCCATTCAGGGTCTCCAAGAAAGCCGAATACTCCGAACTGCTGTTCGGTGCATACGCACAAACAACAGTCAGAGTTTTCCCACCCATTACCCGAAGGCGTAGAGAGGCGACCCTCTCGTCCACCGGGGTAAACTCCAACGTAGCGACACTCAGCCGGGGATTTGTGAGTATCCCCACACCCGCCGGCGCCTCACACCATGGGCAACTCCAGAGAAGAATAGAGTCCAACCCCTATCCAGGAGTACGGTTCCAGAACCAAGGCTGTGCGTAGAGGTAAGCCCTACCAGATCTAACTGATAACGCTCCACCTCACGCACAAGCTCCGGCTCCTTCCCCCACAGAGAGGTGACGTTCCACGTCCCCAGAGCTAGCCTCTGCCGCCCGGGTCCGGTCCGTCGAGGTCCCTGGCCTTCACTGCCACCCGTGTGGCAGCGCACCCGACCCCAGCGGTTCTTCCCGCAGGTGGTGAGCCCACAGGATATAGTGACCTTTTTATAAAAATAACATCATATTTGCTCCAATTCTACCCACTGCAGCTTTAACAGTTATGAGGAGCGCTATTCAGCAGGTGACAGCAGTTATTTATCATTTTCTGTGGTTCTCGAGGAGCTTTGTCAAGTCTGAGTCTTGAGAGGAGAAAACTACTCAAATGACATCACTTGTGTAATCTTGGTTTGGCCTTGGAGACTGCAAATTTTGAAAAGAAAGCCTGCATTACAAACTGGGGGTGTGGAGTCTGAACGATGTGGGCATTTACCCTACAGGAAAGATCTGATAAAAGACAGAAATTGTGTTATGTAAAGTTTCTGATCCAGCGTTTTTGGAGTTTGATCCATACTAGGAACTCTGGGTCGGGGTATCACAGCCTCTCTTGGTCCCCAACTTTGTGCAAGTGCAATACTAAATTGCTGGAGTACCCCTTAAACACACAGCTGTCCAAACTTTTCCCCACTTTTTTGGATGCCTGTTAATAAGCCTCAGTGCTCAAAGATAACTCAAGTTTGGGCAGTTTCTGACTGTCTTATAAAAATGTGTTTTGTTCAAAGCATAACAAAGCAATTTATCTACAACTGGTGTCCAGTAAAATGCATTTTCAATTGTTTTATTGTTTTTTTATTTTGCACAATTTAAGACTACACAACATAACAAAAACATAAATGAATAATGGACAGTGCAGGAAGAGGCAAAAAAAACACTGGGCTTATCTGAAACCTCTACCTAGAGACAAGATTAATATAAAGAAATAATATGACTACATAATAGTGATAACAAACATTAGAACAAGATATATATAATGACAACAATAACAATAAATATATTTTACAAAAGACAAGTGTGTGTGTGTGTGTGTGTGTGTGTGTGTGTGTGTGTGTGTGTGTGTGTGTGTGTGCGTGGAAGTGTATGGTTAGTGTTTGTGATGGGGATGTTGATTTAAATATCTTTAAAGACTTCTGGGCAATCGTAACCAAACATAACACTGTGAGTGGGAAAAAAAAAAATAAATAAATAAAAAAGATTAAAAAAACAGATACATGGACAAGATGGTGAAAAGTTGACCTCTACTAGTGAGACATTCAGAAGGATGAAGATCTAAAGATTGACGGGTTGAGTAAGAATGGACCTGAGAATTTGTTTTAAAATAGGTCTTGAACTACTCAGGAATATTTCCACCAGAAAGTATCTTATAAATAAAAACACATATTTGAGAAATATTGATATCATAAATAGTAAGAATGTGGAGTTTGTGAAATAGAGGAGCAGAGGACATGTGTGACTCTGATCCTCACAAAACATTTTTGGAGAACTCAAATTTTATGAAGGTTTGTAGGAAAAGTACTCGCCCAAACTATATTACAATATGAAAGATAAGGATAAATTAGACTACAATAAAGAGTAAGGAGACAGTTTGTGGTGACAAGAGGACTAACTCTTCTTATTATACCAATAGATTGATTTATTTTTCTACTAACACAGTCAATCTGTTCTCTCCAACTCAAGTGCTCATCAACAATAATTCAGGAATTTTATAGATGACACGAGGCATTTCAACAGACTCAATTTGAATTATAGATAAATCCTTAGAGTACGATTTTTTACCACTGAAAATAATGTAGTTGGATTTTTTGATATTCAAGGATATCTTATTTAATCTGAACCATGTGGCGTAGGCACTTAAACCAAGATTAGCATCTTCAATCAATGAATTGAAATCAGATCGAGAGAGAACTAGCAAACATTATTGGAAACAGGATATTTAAGACATTTGACAAATCATTGATATAAATAAGGAATAATAATGGTACAAGAATGGACCCCTGTGGGACCCCACAGAGTAGTCTTTGTTGGAATAACAAACCTTAACACAAACAAACTGTCTTCTGTTGGAAACATCCTTTTTTAACCATTTGTACGTAGCATTATGAAAACCACATTTATGTAACTTTTCCAATAAAATGTGATGGTTAACTGTATCAAAGGCATTCAAGAGATCAATGCAATGTAATGAAAGTAGTACAGACTAAAAACATAGGAATCTTCATTTTGCACACAATTGTAAAAGCCGAAGTACTGCTGGCATTTTAAATGAATTCGCTGGTACCAACCTTCATCTTTATGGCGTTTAATCACTGAAACTTTAAATCGATTATTTCTGCTCAAAACATCTTTGACACAACTGTTGTATGTATCCCACAATGATTCACTCTGAAGCATCTGCAGAAGCTACGGCGATGTCATTCAATTCAATCGATATTTGTATAGCTTCAAATCACAACAGAAGTTATCTCAAGACGCTTTATATATAGAGCAGGTCTTAGACCGTACACCATAGTTTAGAGACCCAACAACATCCACCAAGCACGCTGTGGCCAGGAACAACTCCCCGATTAGTGGGAAGAAACCTGGAGCAGAACCGGGCTCTGGGTGGGCAGCCATCTGCCGAGACCAGCTGGGGGAGGAGAGAGAGAGAGAGAGAGAGAGAGAGAGAAAGAAAGAGAGAGAGAGAGAGAGAAAGAGAGAGAGAGAGAGAGAGAGAGAGAGAGAGAGAGAGAGAGAGAGAAACAGCCACAATAACAGCCCAGCAGCTGTAATAAGTAATACAAGTAGGACTAATAGCACGAAACCAATAGTAGTGGATGTAGAAGAGTGATAATACGACTATCGGAATTGATATCATTGGCTCGTCTTCAGATGGGCTTTCAAGCGGAGCTTCCAGCTATCTCAGTCCACCATACATCTGGCTAGCTCACCAGCACTGTCCAGCATCTCTCCGCAGTACGTCCATGTGTGTTGGTGTGGGACGTCCCTATGATCGATGCCCGTGCGTTGGTTCCCGCAGCACCGGCATGCTTGCTGGGAGTTCTTGATGTCTTTGGCAGTGACCGAGAAGTCTAATTCTCCAGGCTGCCACTTTGTCCCCTTGGTCCCTCGTACAGACGAAATTAATTAATGATGGTAGCAGTTGGTGTCAAGCAGGCAGCGGACGCGGCAGCAGATGCAGCCACAATCCAGGTGACATCCAGATCCAGGTGAAACCCCGCTCCAAGTGTACCCCTGTTCCAGGTATAACCTCGCTCCAAGTGTGACCCCGCTCCATGGTTACCTGCGAGACAACGAGGCACAAGGACTCCCAGGAAGGTATGAAGTTAGTAACAATAAATGGGACATGAATATATACAGAAGGAGAGAGGAACTCAGTGTGTCATTGGAAGTCCCCCGGCAGTCTAGGCCTATAGCAGCTTAACTAGGGGCTGGTCAAAGACAGCCCTAACTATAAGCGTTATCAAATAGGAAAGTCTTTAGCCTACCCTTAAATGTAGAGAAGGTGTCTGCCTCCCGGACTGAAACTGGGAGCTGGTTCCACAGAAGAGGAGCTTGATAGCTGAAGGATCTCGCTCCCATTCTACTTTTGGAGACTCTAGGAACCTCAAGTAACCCTGCGTTCTGTGAGCGCAGTGCTCTAGTGGGGTAATAGGGTACTATGAGCTCTTTAAGATATGATGGGGCCTGACCGTTTAGCGCTTTGTAGGTGAGGAGGACGATTCTAAATTCTATTCTTGATTTTACAGGGAGCCAGTGCAGAGAAGCTAATACAGGAGTAATATGATCTCTTTTTCTAGTTCTTGTCAGTACACGTGCTGCAGCATTCTGGATCAACTGGAGAGTCTTAAGAGACTTATTGGAGCAGCCTGATAATAAAGAGTTGCAGTAATCGAGTCTAGAGGTAACAAATGCATGGACTAATTTTTCTGCATCATTTTGACACAGGATGTGTCTGATCTTTGCAATGTTACGTAGATGAAAGAAGGCAGTCCTTGAGGTTTGTTTTATGTGGGAGTTAAAGGACATATCCTGATCAAAGATAACTCCCAGATTCCTTACGGTGGTGCTGGAGGTCAGGGCAATGCCATCTAGAGTAACTATATCATTAGATAATTTGTTTCGGAGGTGCTCAGGGCCAAGTACAATAAGTTCAGTTTTGTCTGAGTTTAACATCAGGAAATTGCAGGTCATCCAGGTTTTTATGTCCTTAAGGCATGCTTGAAGTTTAGTTAACTGGTTTGTTTCATCTGGCTTGATCAATAGATAGAATTGGGTATCATCTGCATAACAATGAAAGTTTATGGAGTGTTTTCTAATAACATTGCCTAAGGGAAGCATATGTAAGGTAAATAGAATTGGTCCAAGTACAGAACCCTGTGGAACTCCGTGACTAACTTTGGGGTGCATGGAGGACTCATCGTTAACATGTACAAACTGAGATCGATCCGATAAATAGGACTTAAACCAACTTAGTGCAGTTCCTTTAATGCCAATTAAATGTTCCAGTCTCTGTAATAGGATGTGATGGTCAATGGTGTCGAAAGCAGCACTAAGATCTAACAAGACAAGTACAGAGACAAGTCCTTTGTCCGATGCCATTAGAACAGTGGTCTCAAACTCAATTTACCTGGGGGCCGCTGGAGGCAGAGTCTGGGTGAGGCTGGGCCGCATCAGGTATTCCACAAAAAAAGCTTTGTTAAAAAAAAAACAATCTTCTCAAACGTCATTATTAACAGTTCTTTAACTTGAATGGGTTCTTCTGAACATGAACGGTTCTTCTGAACATGAACTGTCCTGAACATGAATGGAACATTGAAGAACATGAACGGTTCTTCTGAACATGGCCTCTATTGCGTCTCCCACTTTTCCTGAAATTGTCTGTGCTCGTCACCAACCTTTCTCTTCACTGCAGGCTTTGAAAAAGACATGATTGGGGCTGTGTGACAAGATATATATTCATTCCACTTGGTGTCACTCCGCAATAAAGTTGTGCCTGCTGTGTTTGTGTTGCTCTGCAATTACACCACCAAACCGCTAGTTGGCGGCGGCGTCTCTATGAGTTTCCTTCTTCTTCTTCTTCTTCTTGTACTACAAACAGAAACTGAGCGGAGTTGGAGCTAATAACTGTTGAACCACAGAACTTTTACTGACATTACTGGAACGCCGAAAAGAGAAAATATATCTGAGTCGATTTGTGTGAACAAACATTGAAAAGATCGAGGCAGAGAGAAGTTGAACTTTCTGTGGTTGTCCGGGGTCCTGGCCGCTCAGCATCGCTGAGAGACTGGACCAATCACAGCTGTTGCGGTCTGCGTCGCCGCGACGTGTAGTTACATTTCTGGAGAGGTGCATGTCAGGCTACGGCGTCGATTCAACGCAGAAGTATAAATCAAGCTTTAATCAAGCTTATGCGATGTTACACGGGCGCCGCCATAGTTGTTGTGAAATGTTTCTCTGCTTGCATCAAGCCCGGCCGATTGCCCGCCCCCGGGAGCCATATACCCCACTGTGATTGGTAGGTTCGTTCAGCTCGGGCTCGCGCAACAAAGGGACCTTCCACACACAACGCGGCAAAGTGCCATTCACATAAAACTCGCGGGCCGCACTAACATTAAACTTTCATATCAAGGTGGGGGCCACAAAATATCGTCTTCCGGCCCGCAATTGGCCCACGGGCCGCGAGTTTGAGACCCATGCATTAGAAGGTCATTTGTAATTTTCACTAGTGCTGTCTCTGTGCTATGGTGCACTCTAAATCCTGACTGATAATCCTGCAATAAATGATTGTTCTGTAGAAAGTCACACAGCTGACTGGCAACTGCTTTCTCAAGGATTTTGGAGGTAAAGGGAAGGTTAGATATAGGTCTATAGTTGGCTAGGACCTCTGGATCGAGAGTGGGCTTTTTAAGAAGAGGTTGAATTACAGCTACTTTAAAGGACTGTGGTACATAGCCTGTTAGTAAAGACACATCGATCATATCCAGTAAAGAGGTGCTAACTAAAGGTAAAACTTCTTTAAGCAGTCTAGTTGGAATAGGGTCTAGGAGACAGGTAGATGATTTAGATGAAGAGATCAGTGAAGTCAGTTTGTGGAGGTCGATGGGAGAAAAGCAGTCTAAATGTATATCAGGTTGTACAGCTGTTTCTAAGGTTCCTAAGTTTGAGGATAAATCGGTACCAGTTGACGGTAGGAGGTGATTAATTTTGTCTCTAATAGTTATGATTTTATCATTAAAGAAACTCATGAAGTCACTACTACTGAGGGTTGTAGGAATACATGGCTCAATAGAGCTGTGGCTCTCTGTCAGCCTGGCTACAGTGCTGAATAGAAACCTGGGGTTGTTCTTATTTTTCTCTATTAATGATGAGTAATGGGCTGCTCTGGCATCACGGAGAGCCTTCCTATATGTTTTAAGACTATCTTGCCAGACTAAATGAGATTCTTCCTGTTTGGTGGAACGCCATATCCTTTCCAGTTTCCTCGATGCTTGCTTTAGTTTGCGTGTTTGAGGGTTATACCATGGAGCTGACTTCCTTTGTTTTATTAACTTCTTTTTTAGAGGGGCAACAGAATCAAGTGTGACTCGCAATGAGTCTGTAGCACTATCTACAAGATGATCAATTTGGGTAGGGCTAAAGTTAGCATACGAGCCCTCTGTTATATTGAGACATGGTATTGAATTTAATGCTGATGGAATCACTTCCTTAAATTTAGCTACAACACTATCAGATAGACATCTAGTGTACACACTTTTGTCTGATGGTGTATAGTCTAGTAATAAGAATTCAAAAGTGATTAAATAATGGTCTGATAAAAGAGAGTTCTGTGGAAAAACAATTAAATGTTCAATTTCAACGCCATATGACATAACAAGGTCGAGGGTGTGGTTAAGGCGGTGAGTGGGTTTATGCACGTTCTGCGAGAAACCAATTGAATCTAATAAAGAGATAAAGGCAGTACTGAGGCTATCATTATCAACGTCCACATGAATATTAAAATCACCTACTATAATGACTTTATCTGTTTTCAGGACTAAGCTTGATAGAAACTCTGAGAATTCAGATAGAAATTCAGGATATGGGCCTGGAGCGCGGTACACTATAACAAATAAAATTGGCTGTAGTGTTTTCCAGGTTGGGTGTGAAAGACTAAGAACAAGGCTTTCAAATGAGTTTTAATTTAGTTTAGTTTTAGGGTTTATTAATAGGCTTGAGTCGAAGATGGCTGCAACTCCACCTCCTCGGCCGGTGTCTCGAGGAATGTGAGTATTAATATGACTCGGGGGAGTGGATTCATTTAGGCTGACATATTCTTCCTGACACAGCCAGGTTTCAGTAAGACAAAATCAATCAATGTGATTATCTGATATTAAATCATTTACTAGTAGAGCTTTAGATGATGCAGTTAACTATGGCAGCTGGCTTCGCTAACTTCACGTTCCTCAAAATAGAGCTGCCGATAACCAGAGTTGGTCTCTCAGCGGGTGTGTCGCTGAGTGGGGAATATCTGTTAGAAACGTGGAGTGGTTGGTGGTTAACCGTGGGCTTCAGCTTACGACTATGCAACAGCCATCAGCCAATGAGGTGCCTCCAAAGCAGAGCTGAGTGAAAACAATGAGATTGATTGAATAATATGTGTTGTTATTATATTTAAGAAACTTTTAACAATCAGTTTTAACTTGTCAACAACAAAAAGCAAATAAATGACTTTAAAAAGTTACATCTTGAGATTGTTGGTGAGCAGCTGCAGTCCACACTTGTACCAACACTGTAATACAGTCTTATTGTTCTCTTTTAAAAACAGATTGGTTTTACTTGTTTTAATTTGTTTTACTTATTGTTTTTTGTTTTTTTCATCTAGGATATCATATGGAATTTTAACAGTTCTAGAATTTTGGATTCATATTTTTATGGAAAATTCATGATTATTTTTCAATCACTTCCATGTAATGTGACCCAGTGACTCAAATGTAATACTAAAATGTAACACTACACTGGGCACACCTCTTCATATAGGATTTTACTGCTTATTCTATTGTTTCTAAATATTTTGTATAAAGTAAAGTGACTTTGTTTTGATTAGCCTGTTTTTTATTTCTCATATGGAACAAAAATGGGAGAATAGGGCCAAAACTATTTTTTTATATCGTGGGATGGTCTTCTGTACATTGTCAGCAATTGTGAGATGCTGGCTGAAATTCAAATCTCTGGATATGCTTTTTTTCACAGACGACGTTTTGACACGTCAAGGAAAAGCACAGGTTTAAATAATTAAATGAATGATGCTGAATTCAATTGAACTGTTTTTGGTTTCAGGATCCTGGCACCTGTGCTTTTCCAGTCCAAATGTCTGCTGTGAAAAAGTCCTAATATCATATTGAACAAAGAATCCCCTCACAGTAAACAGAGACACTGTCAGAAAAGAATCTTTCCACTTCAAATAGAAGGATTAAATCGATTGTGAAGCTGAAACAACAGAAGATGTTTTAAAGTATCTCTGCATTTCCTTAAATCTTTAGAAAAGTTATTGAACAACCTCATATAAAGTGGGCCTTGAGGTATTATACTATGCATCTCTGAGTGTGCAGTCAGTTGTTTGCTGAGGAGACGTATTATATATTATATTGTCTCAGAGCTCCTGACTAGATCCTGAACAGTAAACGACAGCAATAAACTGAAAGAGTAGATCGTTGATAACAATACAGACATTTATTAGATGTTTTATGGGGTCCAACTCAGCCAATAATGGAAGTGATATTTTCTTTTTTTAAAAGCAACTTCATGTCACAGAATAAATTATCCCATCTGGTGCATTAGTGCAAATGCAGCTTGTAAACATCCTGCAGGCTGCAATACTGAGACTACAGATAGATAATGTTTCTCATGGCCAGTGGTGCTACAGTAGTTCAGTGTAAACTGTAGGAGACTGGAGCTGCTCACTGAACAATACATTGATTTAACCTTAAATAAAATACATTGCTGTCTTTTACAAGACTGTAAGGAGCAGCTACAAAACACAATGCAGCACAAACTCTAACATCTGTTAAACAATTTGTACTTGTTTGTGCAAAAGCAGGTCAGCTTTACTAACCTCAGGAGCCTTGATGCACACATCATAAACACTCTGCTTTCTAGTCCAGAATAAAATCCTGCTTTATAGTTTCATTATGAAGATAATTCTCTCTATCTTCACTCATCGTTCACTGGTTCCAGACAGTTAATACACACAAGTTGAATTCATACTTGGAGATGCTGAATGACTCACAATGTGGTGGTGACCTTGGTGATCAGGTTGACTCAGTTAAAAGTAGAATTTGACCATTTTCATAATTCAAAAGATACCAAAGATCTGAAATGTTGTATTACTGAGGTTTCTTTAAGTTAATTGCTATGTTTTACAAACTTCTTGTGAGAAATCTACACCAATGAATTATGTTTTTATTTTTCCCCAGTTTTAGGGTGACATACATCTTATAAATTGCAAGTTAATGATATATTAATGATCAGTTATTTATTTTTGTTACTAATTACTATTACTATTATTATTATTATTATTATTATTATTATTATTATTAAGCATTTTTCTATTAATCAAATTACTAACAGGAAATCATACTTCACTCACCTGTTTGTTAGCACATCATTACTAATCATGTACAAACAAGTGATAACAGGTTTCAGTGGCAGCCAGTTCACTGAACATGGTGGGATGTAAAACAGTACTCAAGTACTGTAAAGTTTTGAGGTACTTTACTTGAATATTTCCATTTTATGTTACTTTATACTTCTACTAAATGTTGTACTTTTTTACTCCACTACATTTACACCGATCAGCCATAACATTAGGTCAGCGCGGGCACCCTAACCAGTCTGCAGCTGCGCAACCCCATACGCAACAAACTGCTCCTCACTGTGTGTTCTGATACCTTTCTATCAGAACCAGCATTAACTCTTTCAGCAGTTTGAGCTCCAGTAGCTCTTCTATTGGATCAGACAACACGGGCCAGCCTTCGCTCCCCACGTGCATCAATGAGCCTCGGGTCTGACCCTGTCGCCGGTTCACCGGTTCTCCTTCCTTGGACCACTTTTGGTAGGTCCTGACCACTGCAGACCGGGAACATCCCACAAGAGCTGCAGTTCTGGAGATGCTCTGACCCAGTCGTCTAGCCAGCACTATCTGGTCCTTGTCAAAGTCGCTCACATCCTTACGCTGGCCCATTTTTTCTGCTTCCAACACAACATTTAAAGTTCAAAATGTTCACTTGCGGTCTAATATATCCCCCCCACTGCCAGGTGCCATGGTAACCAGATAATCCATGTTATTCACTTCGCCTGTCAGTGGTCTGAATGTTATGGCTGATCGGTGTACGGCATTGGGGTTTTATGAATGTTTTATTCACAGAGGTTATTCAAAAAAACATTTTTTTTATGTAAAATAAACAAAACAGTTCAGTTCTGACACTTTTCGACAGGACATTTGTCCATCTTGTGTATCAGAATTGTGTTGCCTGAGAGTATTTG